>NC_083581.1:44336699-44401699 GCF_027579695.1 Neoarius graeffei
ACACCACTACATCGTTGCGTGTTAAGAGACGAGATCACACAACATAGGATGAAATAAAACCTCTGTTTGCTCTGCAGCCACCACAAGATCATCTATTATCCTCTCGGAAAACATCACTTCCCATAATCCTCTCCTTTTCAAACTCATTGAGCGAGACTGAAACCCGAGCGTGGTGTTTTCTAACAGCCATGGAGCACCTGCACAACCGGTATGGGGGACAGTCGGCAGTAAAAACACACACTGTTGTAAAGCTGAGTGCCCCACATGCGCGCACACATGTGCGCACACACACACACACACTTCAAGGTGGTTTGGGATAAAGAAGGAGAATTTGTCCATCACTTCCCAGCCAAGCAAACACTGCCTGTCTTTCAGTTTAAGGTATGTCAAGGAAGTCAAAGGTCATGTGGGTGTTGTCAATGTCCACGGTGAACACAGAAGTTTTCCTCTATGCATTCGCAAGTTTTAATTATGACAGGAATTTTAAATTTAGTTTTAGTTGCCTAATGAAAACTGTAGTGACATTTTAGTCACCTTTTAGTCTTTTTTTTCTTTTTGTCAAGATTTAGTCAGTGGAACTCAATTTTAATTTTAGTCTAATTTTAGTCAATGTTTTAGTCATAATTTTCTCAGATTGCTTCATGATACCTGTTGCAAAATGTGCCCTCTAGCTTTAAAACCAAACAAAACCCCAAAACAAACTCCGTTTGCTGACCATGGCAAGTGCTCTGATATGCCCCCCACACATTTTAATTAAAAAATAAAACTTTATAACAACAATTTATCTAGTTTAAAAGTTGCAGTATCGCTAAAAATAAACTTACCTAGACACAGCCATTTGCACTGAAACCAGATATCCACTTGTAACATTGCTTGCACACTAGTACACCACTTCCCTTTATAACACAGTGCCACTGACTAAGAAATTTTTTGTAAATTTTTTTTTTCAACTAAATTTTTTAGTTGGAAAATGCTCCTGAACAAACAGCCATTCAACCGTATTGTTTGAACCAGAATATGAGCCTGGGGAGGAAGAAACAAACAGTGAAAGTGATTCCAGTGATACCGGAAGTGATGAAATGCAGCTATTTGCTCCTGTAAAGCAATATCCTTTAAAGGATTGGCGATGGCAAAAAAGATTTCCCTTTGCAACATTTGGGCTTATATTTGCAGCCAAACGCTTGACACTCAGGCATCTTTGGGGTTGTTTACAACAATTTAGAAATGATGTCTCCACTAGATCTCAGCCTCGGTAAGTCATGTGGTGAGTAAGTGATGTTACAGTCTCGGATTCTCTTGTGTAATTTGTACTCAGTGCACGATATTTCAACCTCAGAGAGAGTAAGATGTCAGCATCCAGGGACATTTTATTTTAAAAGATAAACATTCTAGACACAGTATACAGGTACAAATATGAACGAATGAACAATCAAACGTCTTGTATGGATATTATCTGTCAAAATGAAGTAGTTTATTTTTTGGGTTTTGTTTGGATGTAAGATGGGCTATTATGGGAGGGGTATTGCCAATGTTTTTGTTTGTTTGTTTGTTTGTTTGTTTGTTTGTTTGTTTGTTTGTTTGTTTGTTTGTTTGTTTGGGGGCATGACTGGTGTTGTTGCTATGCTGAAGTTATGTGGAGTTAGCTACGACTCTGTTACTCTTTTGCTCGTTATCGAGTGAAGAAGGCATCTGGTACATTGTGAAAGTGATGACTACTATTTTCATATAAAGATGTTACTCCATTCAGACCAATGCCTTGTGTGTCCTGACTCATAACTGTTAGAATTCAGGCACGCTGTGAAAGCTGTACGAGCAGCTGAGCAAGCGAGCCTAGCAAGCCGGGTTCCCTCGCTTTCCAACTACAGTCAGTCATTAAACGTTAAAAGTTAACCAAGAGAGAAACATCTAAATGGGGGGACTTCTAGTTGCCTTTAATACTAGTCAGAGCCTGTCTATTTAATTCTCTGGCTATGTTTAATCATAGCGAAAATGAATACAGAAAACCTTTCACCCTGGGTTGCCCCCCCCCACACCTCTCTGAACGCCTATTAGCCTAAAAAATAGATCCATAAATGTTACAGATTGATATCGAATCAGACGAATTTTAGAAAACAATTAATCAAGACAACCTATATTTTTGTGCAATCCTAATGCTAATGTAGGGGCAGCCACAGTCCTGTCTAGAACTACAAATCCCACCAACTTCCGCGATGACCTACGTCACGGCGGCCATGATCACCTATGTCATGTCACGTGACCGACTCTATAAGTGACCCGGTCATCCTCAACTCCTCCTCTCTCGCTCTGTGGACTTCGTATCATACAGACATAAAGAGATACCCGCTCATCAGAACATCCAAAATCAAGACGTCTGCCTTGCAAGAAAAAGGACTCAGCGCGCTTTCGTATTTACCACTAGCCACGGTAAAGAGTACCTAAGTTGCGCCATCTCACTCAATTGAGTTACGACCGGTTTTATTTGTTTATTATAAGTAATGTTACGACTGCAGCCCAAGCAGTTAATTAAAAGTTAGAAGTGACCGGATTCCTTCTGACTTAATCGCTATGCACATTATCGTCAGAGACTTTTCCTCACGAACGACGAAACTTCGGGACATCTCTGCATATCCTGCATAGAGACATCGATACTGGAAGTAAGGCTGGCATTTGGGCAAACTAGTCTTAGGAATTACGTAGCTTTATGAAGTAGTGTGAATTTAAACTCAGAAACTGTTTAATTGTGCACACTGTAGACACTTAGAGTGTCGAGTTGATCATTGTGTTCTACATTGCTCTCTCTCCGTTGTTTTAATAGATAGGCTGTTGCATGCTCTCCTCTATCCTCACTAACATCCTTTAATTTCATTATTACACACATTTTGACCTCATCAAGATTTCAGTGGATTTGGTAATGTTATAAAGTGGGATTAGCAACCACGACGAATTCCTTTGTCTCAAGAAACCACGAGGTGATTTTCACCTCCCCCCAACACCTTAGATAACATTCCAATCTCTGAGTTATTTACCGCGCACTTCCCGCGCGCACATTCAAACTCTCTTTGTCTCCTCCCTTCTCATACTGCGCAGCCGCGCACGGGACACACCCTAAGAGCTCAGTCGCTCGCTTAGCAGTAAGGAGAAAACATCCCTCTCTCCCTCGCTTCCCCCCCCACACACACACATATACTACCTCACTGTGCCTTGTATATATTGCTGCTGACCATATTGAATGTATTCAACTGCTATTACCCATTTAGTATCATTGTTATAATAAATTAAATTATTCTGTTAAACTGTGCTTGTCTGTCTGTTGCTACTGTATCCTTGAAGTCACACAATCTCAAAGAACTCCAAACTGCCTTCACCCAAGTGTGTATGAGTGCTATTGGCTGTAGTGTCTATGTAATATGGTAAGTAATACATTATTGCTGCATCAGTAGTGATCATAATAATTTGGAATATACCATAATTTAGCTGTTTGGTAATTTATTATTAAACACCAAAATTAATGGTATTATTAATGAAACTGATTTAATGAGACTGATTTAATAAGACTGATTTAATGAGACTGATTTAATGAGACTGATCACTTAAGACCAATTGCACCCACACTAATTAAGCACATTCACAAAATAGCTGATTTATAGGCTAGCCACGCCCACAGGCTAGCCTCTGCCCAAAACTTCAGAGAGCTGTAAACAGAAAAATGACAACCAAATGGTTAATGTGAGGTGTGCGCTAAATCTTTCAGTCATCACAGGACATCACACACTAACTCCTCCTCTTTTCACAGGGTGTCATTACTTTTGTGCCACTCAAATGGCTAGTCTTGTTAATCTTAATTTGCAAAATGTTCATTAAACTGGTGTGTAACTGAAATAAATAATGAACACATTTCTTGTGTAAACGTTCTTGTGACTGTGTGTAAATGAATCTTATTGAAGGGCAGGTATTAAATTTGCGTAAACCCATTTCCACTAATATCGCATCTGTTTCATGAAATTCCCTCCCTGTGTTTGATAATCCCGACACTCCCGAACACTCTCACTCTGAGCACATTCTTGGCGTCAGACTAAGCACTGAAGGAAAGCACACTCATCTAACAGGGAGTGAGGGAGGACTGGGGTTTAGGACGCAGCTCAACACGAGCTGCGTTTCCTGAACTGTAACTCGATCCCTTCAGCAGGTGGTGAGAGAAGTGCAGCTTGTTTTTCTCCCAGCTCACATAGGAGTGGCTTCAGACGCAAATCTTTTCTTTTTCCGTTCCTTCTCTCTTCATTTTTTCCATCCATTTATCAATGTCTACTTTTCATCTATTCTCTTGTTTTCTACCAGGCTTCTACCATCCATTCATTCATCCATACATGTCTTTACTCATCTGTCCATCCCTCCATTTCTCCATCCATCCATCCATCCATCCATCCATCCATCCATCCATCCATCCATCCATTTCTACATAATCCATCTAGCCATCCTTTAAACCATCTCCTCCTTCTTTTTCACATCTGTCCATCCCTTTATTTTGACAAATAAGACACCATCCATACAATTCTTTTATCTCCATCCATCCATATATCCCATCATTTCTCCAACCATTCATCTAGCCATCATTTTCATATTCCATCCATTTATCCTTTTATCCTTTCATCTTTTCTTGTCTACATCAATCCATTCTGCCATCCACAACTCCAATCCAATTCATCTATCCATCATTCAGTCTCTTGTCTTTTGTCTACCTTCACCCATCCAGTTATTCCTCCCTTTAGTATTCCACAACCAATCTTTTCTGCATATTCCATCCATTCCTCCATTTGTCCTTTCATCTTTTTCTTGCCAACATCCATGCACTCCATTTTCAATCCATCCATCTATTCATTTTTGCATCCCTCCATCTTTTCACCAATCCCTTTGTTCCCATCCATTTCTACCCTTTTTTCTCCTTTTTCTTTACTTTGCCTTTTTTCTCTTCTCTGATGTTGGTGAAATGCACACTTTTGTGAGTGTGTGTGTGTGTGTGTGTGTGTGTGTGTGTGTGTGTGTGTGTGTGTGTGTGTGTGTGTGTGTTGACCAAGCCCCAGTGTTCACAGAGGAACAGACCTGTGAGGTTTGAACATCAAAGCCACGTCCCGTGTTTCCCTGTTTGTGTTTCATATTTTTTTCCTTTCATCTCCCACATTCAGACATCTCTCTCTCTCTCTCTCTCTCTCTCTCTCTCTCTCTCTCTCTCTCAGCACTGTCTCAATCCTACCATCAGGCCCCCATATGAAGCAGGATTTAGGAAAAGCGGGCACAGATGGAGACAGAGCGATTTTAAATCTCAATTCATCACTCACTGTGAAAACAAATGAGAAAAACAACCTGAAACACATGTCTACATCAAAGAGAAGATAAAAGACGACAGGGTTTTACTGTTCGTTTATTAAATATTTATATGTTTATAAAATCTGAATTGTATCATTCTTAATTCAGTTTTATTAGTCCCATTTATGAATTTGTAACTTCTAACTGTCATCAGTAATATTCTGCAAATCATCATTCATACACAACTTGTACAACATTGTTTCAGCCCTGCTCTCTCAGCTCTCTGGAGTCATTTTGTTTGACCCCACCCCCTCAGCTATTTTTTGTCATCAGCTTGGCCACACCCTCACCTCCTCAGTGCTCAACCATTCGGTCCAACCCATTCAGCTCTCTATATCCATCCACATGGCCTTTGCCACCCCATCTCTCTGAATCCATCCACCTAGCCTTTGCCCCACCTCTCTGAATCAATCCACCTGATCTTTGTCCCACTCCCACCTCTCTGCATCCATCCACCTAGCTTTTGCCAAAACCCCCACCTCTCTGCATCCATCCACCTAGCCTTTGCCCCACCCCCACCTCTCTGCATCCATCCACCTAGCCTTTGCCCCACCCCCACCTCTCTAAATCAATCCACCTGATCTTTGCCCCACCCCCACCTCTCTGCATCCATCCACCTGGCCTTTGTTCCACCCCCCATGTCTCTGAATCAATCCACCTGGTCTTTGTCCCACCCACCCCCACCTCTCTGAATCAATCCACCTAGCTTTTGCCCCACCCCCCACCTCTCTGCATCCATCCACCTAGCTTTTGCCCCACCCCCCACCTCTCTGCATCCATCCACCTAACTTTGCCCCACCCCCCACCTCTCTGCATCCATCCACCTGGCCTTTGTCCCACCCCCCACGTCTCTGAATCAATCCACCTGGCCTTTGTCCCACCAACCCCACCTCTCTGAATCCATCCACCTAGCCTTTGAACCCCCCCCCACCTCTCTGCATCCATCCACCTAGCTTTTGCCCCACCCCCCACCTCCCTGCATCCATCCACCTGGCCATTGTTCCACCCCCCATGTCCCTGAATCAATCCACCTAGCCTTTGTCCCACCAACCCCACCTCTCTGAATCCATCCACCTGGCCTTTGTCCCACCAACCCCACCTCTCTGAATCAATCCACCTAACCTTTGCACTGCTGCCTCAGTGTTTAACCATTTGGTGCCACCCCCTCAGCCCTCTAGACCCACCCACATGCCTACAGTATAGCCTTATACTCTTCAGCTCTCTGTAGTTATCTACCTGGACTATGCCTCACCCCCTCAACTCCTAACACATTACAATACTATGTGTTGTGATTTGGTTTGCACATGAACCTTCTACGTAAATGTTATAAAGCATAAAATGTTATTTTTGATCACATCTTCAGCATTGTAAAGATAAATTATCATTCACAGCTGTTGCAGAAGTTCTTAGATTATTATTACATTTGCAAATTAACAAATCTGACAGTAATAAAATTATTATCTCATAATTGCATTTATATACAATTACATCCAACAAGAAAGTACCCCCAGAAATCCATAACTCTCCTCTACAGGGTTAGAGTTGACATTTGCATTGAATTTTAATAACCCGCTGTATTATAGAATAAATTTTAGCTGCTTGACCATAGTTTGGCTAAACTTATGTGACTAAGTTTAAAACCATAACATTTCAGCATGATTTCATTTTGCTGTACCCAGCAGTCACATGTTACAGCCTCCAGCATCCACAGCATCTACATCTCACCCTTAGTCCCTCCTTCAGGAGTCACCTGAAAAAGTGCTGATGTATAACAGTCAGTCTGGAAACTATTGAGAAGCAGAGAGCAGGGAATAAGGTTTAATAAAAGCTGAAGCATCCACACCTGGATGGCGTTGTGGTCAGACTGCAGCATGCCTGAAATGCGGCCTGGGAAAGAGATTATACACACAAAGTATGCGCACTGAGAGACGGATTTACATAGCACAGAGGAGACACCACGTCTAATGGTAACCTCACACACTGCTGAGACACACACACACAAGAAAAACGTCGGGGCAGGCAAGGGACATGAGCTTGAGACATGAGACCGCATGAGACAGGTCAGACGGAGACTTGTCTAAGTGAGACAGACTACAGTGACCTGTCTCACTGTGACCTGTAGCAAAGAGAAGAATCTATTTTTGTTTCATTGAGACTTCACCAAAAAAATCATTTAATTTACTCAGAGACAGGTCAGAGTGCGACAGGTTAGAGTGAGACAGGTCAGACATTTATAGCCATAATGAAACAGGTCATAGTGAGACTGACAGAGCTAGAAAAGTCATACTGAAACAAGTCAGAGTGAAACATGCCAGTGAGAGCCAGAGTAAGACATACCAGTGAGACACAGGTCAGAGTGAGACAGGTTTGAGTAAGACAGTCAGAATAAAAAATGCCAGAATGAAACAGGTCAGAGACAGACAGTCAAGCATGAGAGTGAAACAGTCTAAGTGAGAAAGGCCAGAGTGAGACAGGTCAGAGAGAAATAACCAGAGACTGTGACAGGTCGGAGTGAGACAGGTCAGAGAGAAATAACCAGAGACTGTGACAGGTCGAAGTGAGACAGGTCAGAGAGCAACCCAGAGAGTGTGACAGGTCAGCGTGAGACAGGTCAGAGAGAAACAACCAGAGAGTGTGACAGGTCAGAGTGAGACAGGTCTGAAAGAAACAATCAGAGACTGTGACAGGTCAGAGTGAGACAGGTCAGAGAGCAACCCAGAGAGTGTGACAGGTCAGAGTGAGACAGGTCAGAGAGAAACAACCACAGAGTGTGACAGGTCAGAGTGAGACAGATCAGAGAGAAACAACCAGAGATTGTGACAGGTTAGAGTGAGACAGATCAGAGAGAAACAACCAGAGAGTGTGACAGGTCGGAGTGAGACAGGTCAGAGTGACACAGGTCAGAGTAAGGCATGTTAGAGTACAGCAGGTCAGAGAGAGACATGCCAGGGTGAAACAGGTCAGAGAGAGACAGACAAGCATGAGAGTGAAACAGTCTAAGTGAGATAGGGCAAAGTAAGACAGCCACAGTAAGACATCCTAAGATAAGACAGGTCAGAAGGAAACATGCCAGAGTGTATTCATTGTATGTGTGTGTAGGGGGGAAGTGGGAATCTCTCCAGTGTGATAAACATCACAGGCCACACAGCAGGACAGATTACCTCCACACAACTGTTGGATTAAACTCAATTACTGTAACATATCACATGATAATAAACAGAGGTGTGTGTGTGTGTGTGTGTGTGTGTGTGTGTGTGTGTGTGTGTGTGTGTGTGTGTGTGTGTGTGAGTGATGTTGTTTCTGGTGAGCGCTGATTTGAGCCAAATGACCTCAATGTGTCTGCTTTCTGTCACCGCAGCAAAACTTTCTTCCTATTCAACAACACAATACAGTGCTCAGCGTAAATGAGTACACCCCCTTTGAAAAGTAACATTTTAAATAATATCTCAATGAACACAAACAATTTCCAAAATGTTGACAAGACAAAGTTTAATATAACATCTGTTTAACTTATAACGTGAAAGTAAGGTTAATAATATAAACTTAGATTACAGATTTTTCAGTTTTACTCAAATTAGGGTGGTGCAAAAATGGTAGGGTGGTGCACCCCACAATAAAAACTACTACATCTAGTACTTTGTATGGCCTCCATGATTTTTAATGACAGCACCAAGTCTTCTAGACATGGAATGAACAACACTGTAAAAAAAAATTTGTTGTTTTAACTTAAAAAAGTTAGTGCAAGGGCTGCCTTAAAATTTTGAGTTCACTGGAATTCACATAGTAAGTTAAATTGTTGTGAACTTACTATATTAATTTCAGTGAACTCAAAATTTTAAGGCAGCCCTTAAGGCAAACCTTGCACTAACTTTTTTAAGTTAAAACAACAAATCATTTTTTTACAGTGAAGTTGGCGACATTTTGCAACATCAATCTTTTTCCATTCTTCAACAATGACCTCTTTTAGTGACTGGATGCTGGATGGAGAGTGATGCTCAACTTGTCTCTTCAGAATTCCCCAGAGAAAATAATTTCTTTACACCACAAAGGTGAAGGCTACAAGAAGATCAGCAAAGCTTTACTTCTCAGTCAGAATACTGTAGCAAAAGTGGTACAAAAATTGAAGAAAGATGGAACTGCAACCATCTCACAGAGACATCCAGGTCGTCCACGGAAGTTAACACCTCGACAGGAGCGTCTTCTGATGAGAAGGGTTGAAGAAAATCGGCATGCAAGTTCACTGCAGTTATCTAAAGAAGTAGAAAGCCAAACTGGGGTGACTATTTCCCGTGACACAATACGGCGTACACTGCAGAGGAATGGCATGCATGGATGCTGTCCACGAAAGAAGCCTCTCCTAAAGCCCAGGCACAAAAAAGCCTGCCTAGAGTTTGCCAGGGCCCATGCTGACAAAGATGAAGACTACTGGGACTCTATACTCTGGAGTGATGAGACCAAGATAAATGTTTTTGGAACTGATGGCTTCAAAACTGTATGGTGTCGCAAAGGTGAGGAATACAAAGAAAAATGCCTGGTGCCTACAGTGAAACATGGTGGTGGCAGTGTCCTTATGTGGGGCTGCATGAGTGCTGCTGGTGTCGGGGAGCTGCATTTCATTGATGGCATCATGAATTCACAGATGTATTGCTCTATACTGAAAGAGAAGATGCTACCATCACTCTGTGCCCTTGGTCGTTGTGCACTTTTCCAACATGACTAAACACACATCTAAGGCCACTGTTGGATTTCTGAAGAAGAACAGGGTGAAAGTGATTCAGTGGCCAAGTACGTCTCCTGATCTGAACCCAATCGAACACCTATGGGGAATTCTGAAGAGACAAGTTGAGCATCACTCTCCATCCAGCATCCAGTCACTAAAAGAGGTCATTGTTGAAGAATGGAAAAAGATTGATGTTGCAAAATGTCGCCAACTTGTTCATTCCATGTCTAGAAGACTTGGTGCTGTCATTAAAAATCATGGAGGCCATACAAAGTACTAGATGTAGTAGTTTTTGTTGTGGGGTGTACTCATTTTTGCACCACCCTAATTTGAGTAAAACTGAAAAATGTGTGATCTAAGTTTATATTATTAACCTTACTTTCACGTTATAAGTTAAACAGATGTTATATTAAACTTTGTCTTGTCAACATTTTGGAAATTGTTTGTGTTCATTGAGATATTGTTTAAAATGTTACTTTTCAAAGGGGGTGTACTCATTTACGCTGAGCACTGTATACTGGACATGTACAGAAAATTATTTATAAACAAAAACTTTATAGTAAAAAAATGATATTCAATAATTTGCTTCTTTAATCTGATACTGTCCCTAACAAAACTGTTATAATAATAATAAAATACTTAATGCATTCACACCACTCTGTAATAAATGCATAAGGAAAATAAAACATTCAATACATTTAGAAGCTACAGATTAAATTTACTGTTTATTACATAAATCTAAGATAAATCCAGAAATTTGACATTTTATAATTAAAACATCATGTTTGACTACTTTATATGGTGTAAACACAATGCTGTAACATGCCAGAAAATTGATTTTACGTTTGTGTTATCAAAATAGACAAAAAAAAAATGGCAGAAATAAAGTAAAGTTTGTGACATGACAACTTTCATTTGTAATCAGCACGTGTTGAAATGCGTACTAAGTAGGGGCGGCATGGTGGTGTAAGTGGTTAGCACGGTCACCTCACAGCAAGAAGGTCCGGGTTCGAGCCCAGGGGCCTTTCTGTGTGGAGTTTGCATGTTCTCCCCGTGTCTCTGTGGGTTTCCTCCGGGTGCTCCGGTTTCCCCCACAGTCCAAAGACATGCAGGTTAGGTTAATATGGGACGGCCTTGGGCTGAGGTGCCCTTGAGCAAGGCACCGAACTCCCAACTGCTCCCCGGGTGCTGTTAGCATGGCTGCCCACTGCTCTGGACATGTGTGTGTGCTCATTGCTCACGTGTGTGTGCATGAGTGTGTTCACTGCTTCAGATGGGTTAAATGCAGAGAGGAATTTCACAAGTGTGTGATGAATAAAGTTGTGCTTTCTTTCTTTCTATGTAGTTTTATTTAAGTTACAGAATTTTTCTATTACTCATGAACTTCAGGTAGCTTCAATTTGTGTACTTATTTGTTTGTTTGTTCACTTACTATTTTTGTTCATTCATTTTGTGGAAAACTCATTTTTGTATTGAAAATAGTGATACAACATTTGGTATCAGTATCAAAGTCAAAATTCTGGTATTGTAACAGGTGAAATTTAAAGTTATGAGCAATACATCTCTTATTATTCAGTACCTGAGAGAGTATTTTGAAGAATAGAGTTGTTAACTGTTTTTTGTCTCAAGCCTGATTAATTTAATCCCCTAAAGTGATCGTTTCTGCTTGAAAAAACAACGTCTACGTGTGCCTGTTTTTTTTTTTTTTAATTCTTTGTTTAAAGCCTCAGTGACGTTGTGAAACTTACTGGAACATAAAGGTGACATTCTGATCTCAAATTATGGACTAGAAATTCAACAACTCAGTACACAATTCCAACAAAAGCTTGGTTATTATATTAATCGTTTTGCGACCTCGCCCATGCTGCTGGGTAAAAGCCAGAGTTGGAGAGAAACACACTGTGTGTTCTTGTTAAACAAGCAGGTGAAAAATAAAATAATACAAAAGAAAGAATTTGCCCAAGGTTTCGGGAAAATAACGTGATATATCAGAGCAAGATATAAAGGAGTGATGAGATTTTTTTGTTTATTTGTGTTTTTTAAATTATTTTTCTCTCTCTAATTTAGTTGAGGCCAATTCCCACCCTCCAGACAGCTGTCTGTTATCACATGACAGTTACCAACAAGGGCTAACACACTCGGAGGAAAGTGCTATCCACCCACTGCCGCATGCATGAGCTCACAGACACCCATAATTGGCTAGTGTGTCTGTATTGAGGTATTTCACTCATGTGACCAAGTCATGTGATGCTGCCATTTTGGACGGCACGGCTCGAATCAGTTTGAATGCGAGGAAGGCGACAAACGAAAAACATAAAAGAAAAAGGAGCGAGATGCAGAAAACACCTTCACTATCCAGCGACGTAGGGCATTTACAGGGCGAGCAGAGGGAGAGGTATTTGCAAAAATTGAGGTTAGCAGGCTTAGAGAACGACGTTTACCTGCTTCCACCAGGACTGTTCACTGACAGCTAAGATTTGTTCACATTTTCATTTACTTTCGGTCCTCAGGATAAACAAAATGTTATTAAATGTCATTGAAATAACTTCTTAGTCTGTTGAGACATGGCCCGTTATAAGTTTTTCCTTTACTGTATTTACTAGTTTACTGAGCACGCTCCGGGGCTGGCCGGGGCGGGCTAGCTAGCTAGCGCTCCGGGGCTGGCCGGGGCTAGCTAGCGCTCCGGGGCTGGCCGGGGCTAGCTAGCGCTCCGGGGCTGGCCGGGGCTAGCTAGCGCTCCGGGGCTGGCCGGCGCTAGCTAGCGCTCCGGGGCTGGCCGGCGCTAGCTAGCGCTCCGGGGCTGGCCGGCGCTAGCTAGCGCTCCGGGGCTGGCCGGCGCTAGCTAGCGCTCCGGGGCTGGCCGGCGCTAGCTAGCGCTCCGGGGCTGGCCGGCGCTAGCTAGCGCTCCGGGGCTGGCTGGCTCAGTAAACTAGTAAATACAGTAAAGGAAAAACTTGAGACTGAAAGGTTTTAACAGTCATCCAAATGATTGAACGTAAACGTTGCTACAGCAACATACTAGGTACTATGATGTTGACATTAGCTAGCTTGCCGTCCAAAATGGCGGACACCGGGGCCTCACGTGACCCTGTGACGTCAGGTGAAATACCTCAATTGACAGGGGTGAGAGCGTATCATACATGTCAACCTTTGGTCAATCAAACCTTTATAACCAACCTCCAAAATCCGTATTTCCCTTATAAAATCCTTATAAGATGCAAATTAAAATAATTTACCTAAAATTTGAGTGATAATTAACAATGATATATGGGCAATTCCATGTAAATGTCAACCTCACCATGCAAAAATAAAGCAACATGTAATACATCAAAACCACTCCCAGAGATATCACCTAGGCCTGTATTTTACAGATGTGAATAAGTTGAACCAATTTGTAACCAACCTAATATGTCACTGTCAGTCTTTCTTTCTTATAATGTAAAACCCAAGCTAAAATCAACTTTGGTCATGTACAATTCTATATTATTGCCACAAGCCACAGAAATGTATGCTAAAATCCACAAAACAGCAAAACAATAGCCATCCTAAATATTATTTAAGAACTTTGATAGTTTTAGCTGATATTTAGAGAGTTTTTCAAAGGGTTATGGTGGTTAAATTGCTGATTTTCTAAACATATGCCATGTCTATTTCAGACGCGTCACATCCATAACGGAATTTCGTCACATCCATAACGCTGACTTTTCCTTCCGAAACTCTTCATGAAATACAAAATATTTTAAACGAAGATTTTTTAATATTCACCTTGGACCCCTCTATCAAATGGATATCTCCATTTCGACATTAGGTTTACAATTTCACAGAGTTTGATAAAAATGTACAGTCACCCAAGAAAAGTGATACTTTTTCTGTCACGTCCATAACGCATCTTTTATTGGCGTTTTCTGGCATGCCCTAGATGTACTATGGGAATTGTTCTTGTTCCATCACTTCTCCAGTATGGTACAGCCTTAAAATATGCAACACCTGTTTAAATACTGGGAGACAATAAAACATGCACTGGGTCATTTGTTGCCATTTTGAGTTCAAGTGTCACATCCATAACGCTGGAATTGCTCATATCCAAGTTACTTTTTATTCAATATTAATAACAATAAACCTTCAGAATGAATACAAAGCTCCAATGTTTGACAAAAACACAAAGTGTCACTCTAATGTTCTGAATTGTACTCCATGACAGCTTTTTTTAGCACTCTGCACCAATACCTCACTAGGCTGCATGTCACAGCAAGTGTCTGTGTTGATCTTGCCGGAGTGCCCATTCAGAATCTTTTCAGTCGCTAGGAAATACGCGTTTCAAATGAAATGTTACTTCATGGTTGGCGGGATTCTCGCAATGCGGTGTGCGCATGATCAAAAGTGGAACAAAGTCTCGCTACCACAAGATAACGCATGATTTCATAAGACTCTTTACTGGCTGTTTGTGCTTTCTGTGGTGTACAGTACGTTTGTAAATGTTATGCGCTCTTTTATCATCGTGGGAATTGATTATAGCTCTAAATAAATATTGAAGTTTTTTTAATCAAATCCGTATAAAATACGGACATTCCGTATAGGTTGACATGTATGGAGTATGTCACCCTTCCCTCCCTGAGAGCACAGCCAATTTTGCTCTCTTGAACTCCTGGCCATGGAGAGCTGTGGCATCATCAGGATTTGAACAGAGTGACAATCCATCCATCCATCCATCCATCCATTATCTCTAGCCGCTTTATCCTGTTCTACAGGGTCGCAGGCAAGCTGGAGCCTATCCCAGCTGACTACGGGTGAGAGGCGGGGTACACCCTGGACAAGTCGCCAGGTCATCACAGGGCTGACACAGAGACAAACAACCATTCACACTCACATTCACACCTACGGTCAATTTAGAGCCACCAATTAACCTAACCTGCATGTCTTTGGACTGTGGGGGAAACCGGAGCACCCGGAGGAAACCCACGCGGACACGGGGAGAACATGCAAACTCCACACAGAAAGGCCACAGAGTGACAAGTTTTATTTTATTTATATAAAACAAACACAAACTCATTCTGCTCAACCTTTGGACAGATATCTTTATTACACTATATTATACATTATATTAATGTATCACCATTACACTGTCCAATTTTTAGTTTGATTTTGGTGTCGCAAACAAAAATCTCACATTGTAAAACAAATTTTTGGTCGTGAGTTGAAGTCTGTGGTCTTATGGTGCTTAATTTCTGCAAATATCACATAGTCTGAAACTTTATACAGTACACAAACAAACGTCAACACCATGGACGAGAGTACACAAAGCAGTCGGATGCTGCATTCAACACACATCCCACATACACAGTCCTGTCAGAGCTCCATCTGGCTCCGCCATCCCACCTGAGAGAAACTCAAGGGCAGTTTATCATCCAAAATCCAAAGAACACAGAAAAAAAAAGACAAAAATAATGCAAAATTAAAAAAGCTGTACTTATGACCGTTACTGGTTACTAACCTTTACACTGTTAGTGTGTGTCATCTAAACAAATTATACCACCACCCCCCACCCCTCACACACTATTTTTGTGTGTTAGTGGAAAACTATATTGTCACACACGTTATTAGTGTCCGTTATTATTTAAAATCAAACCCAAACAACAGAAAGGAGTGAAACCTATTGGTCTATACGGCTTACACACACCCTTGTGTCCTGATTTAAACCCAAACACACCATGATTGGATAGTGAAACATAATAGCCAGCCAATGGTGGGTGGTGGAGCTCAGCATTGCTTTTGTGTGTGTGTGTGCGTCCATGTGTGCGTTTGTATTGTCTGGTGGGCTCAGCACAGATTGGCCCAAACCGTCTGTTTACTCATTTACACTCCCACACACAGTGAAGCGATGTCTCTCTGTCTGTCACATTCTTCTTCTCTCTGTTGTCTCTATTCATTCCTCCTTTTTTCTTCTCTAACGTTCTTCGTCTACGTGTCTTGTTCTCAATTTTATTCTATGTTGTATCTTAATAAACACCATTATCAGTCCACTGCGGGCATGTCCCGAAACCACACACCCTACTCATATACAGATGACATAAACATCCTCATCAGTCCACTGCGGGTATGTCCCAATCTACTTTACATATTCACTATACAGTGGACATAAACAGTCATCAATCCACTTTGGACATCTCCCAAACATTATTCAACCCAGGTCTTTGAGCAGCACAATGTTTCTTATAGGGTACTACCAATTTAAGTGCACTAAATATAGTCCACTAAACTTTTATATAGACCAGGAAAATAGTAGAGTACTTATTTCATATTTGGTTCTGACATGTACATGCAGTGTTCACTGCTGCTCTCTCGCAACAACTAACACTTGACATTAACACCATCAGTGTTCCCTGTTTGGTTTATTAAAGGCAGCTTTCCTCAAAAGACTTCAATTGAGCAAGTGAGTGAGGGAGCAGATGACGGAAATATGTCTTTAATAGGCCTAAAACTGAGCAGGGATTTTATACAGGTCTGAGCAGACTGCCGTTTGAAGGTGAGCAGCATGTAAAGATCATAACCATGCTTGTTAAATGGGCTCGTTTTCTAATTAGGGTGTGCTTCGGAGGGAGTAATTGCAGCCAGGCAAAGTTGTATGGCTTTCCCTGAACGCTGCGGCTGAAGTAAAGTCTGCTGAGGTGGAAAGGCAACTGGGAAAATGTGGACAGAATTATTAGAGTCACGGACTGGATTCAATCTCACTATAAAAATAATACAGAGAGGGCGAGGCACAAAATTAAAAGAAATAATTTAATAACTACCATATACTGATATGATGATATAATATGGAGATTATAATAAATGATGTCACAGTACACTATCTGAGATTAAAAAAAAAATTAATTACAAACTGACTGCAAGCAGCTGATCCATCCATCCATTATCTGTAGCCACTTATCCTGTCCTACAGGGTCACAGGCAAGCTGGAGCCTATCCCAGTTGACTATGGGCGAGAGGTGGGGTACACCCTGGACAAGTTGCCAGGTCATCACAGGGCTAACACATTCAGTGCATTTACATGCACATCCAAATCGAGCTGCTGTCGGTAATCGAGCAAAGGGTCCCAGCAGGGGTGCCAGAGAAATCCAATCCTACATGCACACAAGGAAATCGAGCTATTGTGTGAGGTACATTGTCCACCCGAGCCACAGGTGGCGCTACACGCCCCATCGTGTTGGTACACTTCTGGTTGTCGTCATGAAGAAGAGCTATTCAAGAGTATAAACAAAGTTATCAGCAGTGTTGCCAGATACTGCTGACATTTTCCAGCCCAAAACATGTTCAAATCCGCCAAAATGCACTTAAAACCGCCCAATCTGGCAACACTGGCAGTTCCGTGTTCACAAGTTCCGTGCTCAAGCTGTTAGGCTTGCTCTAACAGACTGTATGGCTACAAACTGTCCTGCGCAGACCACTGTTTTGTAAGACAACTTATTTTGCACAATTGTATATTTTTCTAAAGTCCATTTTTTGCTTACAAAAAATGTTTTTTTTTTTTGCTTACAATTTAACTTATGTCTTAATAAACAGAAAAAGTTCAATTGTTTTGTTTTTATTGACATTCTTCAGGTGTTGGACATATATATATATATATATATATATATATATATATATATATATATATACACACACACACACACACAAATACAATGACTTGTTTATGTACACAATTCACAGCTATGCAACAGCTGTACAGATGTATTTGGTGATACAGTAAGTGAGCTAAATTTTAACAGTGCAAACAATGCCGTTGTCATGA
Organism: Neoarius graeffei; assembly: GCF_027579695.1. Lineage (NCBI taxonomy): Eukaryota > Metazoa > Chordata > Actinopteri > Siluriformes > Ariidae > Neoarius > Neoarius graeffei. The sequence goes on from NC_083581.1 coordinate 44,354,567, forward strand.
TTCGTTGTCATGCCGACTGAGGCTGTTGTGTTTCCTGCTTGTGGTCTCGTCACTCGTCACTTCCGGAAGGGGCAGTGCTGAAGTAAGTAGCTCGACTACGTAGCTCGATAGGGTTTACATGCACTAAGTAGCTCGGCAGAAATCGCATAATCTAGGTCGTTTAGCTCGATTCCGAGAAATCAAGTTCGGTTCAATTTCAGCCGAATTAAGGTGTATACATGGCATTTTGAACTTCGATTTCAGTCGAGCAACGGCAGAAATTCGATTCTCTCTATGTGCATGTAAACACACTGATAGACAACCATTCACACCTACAGTCAATTTAGAGCCATCAATTAGCCTAACCTGCATGTCTTTGGACTGTGGGGGAAACTGGAGCACACAGAGGAAACTCACGTGGACAGCATGCAAACTCCACACAGAAACACCCTCGCCAGCTGCTGGGCTCAAACCCAGGATCTTCTTGCTGTGAGGCGACAGTGCTAACCACTACACCACCGTGCCGCCCCACAAGCAGTTGATTTGATGTTAAAATTATGTACTTAACCTTTAAAATGTAAATTTTTTTCTCCTTTTCTTAAAAAAAATATTTAATTTAATAAAAATTATTTTTACAATTGTGGCCCATAGTAAAAAATGGTACAGGTTTTTAAACATAACAGCACTGTAATGCTGGCAGTGTATAGAGTGAAAAAAAACAATAAAACTAATGAGGCAAAACATCAAATAATGTGCTGTTGTATTGTTCTGACTGCAATACAGATAAAAGATTATTTACAAATCCTTGTTTTCAATTTTAACTTCAGTTTCAATATACTGTCCCAACATTTGCTGATTTGGGGTTGTATTTCCAACCCCTAAACCTTCCATCCAAAGCATCCAACAGCTTTGTTCTTTTTTATTGACTAATTAACAGAATTATTTCTTTCATTTTGGTTTCTGGAAAAAGACAGCATTAGCGCTGGTTAAAGATGTAAATGCCCTGCTGCTCAACCCAAGATTGTGAACATTTTTCCGTGCAGAATTAGACACTGATCATGATATGCTGGATTCTCATGCAGGTAAAATCATCACATCATCATAATAATAATACAAACTCAATATGCTGAGAAACTGGGGCTTGCATTTTACAAAGGAGATTGAAGTATTATAGCATGTTTCTTAACCAGCCTTAGCAGAAAAAGAGCTCATTAGCTCAGTCTTATTTGAGTTACACTATTATGATATTTAAAAAGCTCAGGCTTATCTTGCTGATCTCCTGAAGCAGTATAGACCACCAAAAGCACCAGAAATAGATGAGCTATAAATATATAGTGCTTCATTTTTTAGACTCCATTATGACAGTTCTCCTCTGAAGTTGATCATGTAGCATGTAGGTCTACAGGTCCTTATATGTTCTTCAGTCCATGACAACGAGAAAACCACACACACAACCTACACAAGTGTGTCGGAGGTCATGTGGGTCATTGCCACTCTGTGTGTGTGTGTGTGTGTGTGTGTGTGTGTGTGTGTGTGTGTGTGTGTGTGTGTGTGTGTGTGTGTGTGTGTGTGTGTGCGTGCGCAAGGGGTATTAGTTTGTATGGGAGGGGGTATTAATCAGGGCATTAGTGAGAGGCCATGAACACAAAGCACTCATTCTGCTTGGCGTAGCCTCGATCAGAGCGAAACTACAGTTAGATGATCGTAAATCCCAGTTAGATGAGATGAAAGAGTGGGAGGGGGATGGAGGGATAATCTGGCCTTCATGAAGGAATGACGGGAAAAAAGGAACAGAGAGATAAAGACAGACAGACAGACAGACAGACAGACAGACAGACAGACAGACAGAGAAAAGAATATCAAACGTTCATCAGAAGACAGAGTGAGAGTGAAGATGAAAGTAAGTGGAAAAAATCAATAGCAGAAGTAAAATAGAAAGCGCATACAATAAAAGAAATGAGGTACAAGAGCTAGAAAGAAATAGAGAAGAGGTGAGAGAGAGAGAGAGAGAGAGAGAGAGAGGATGAACGTGAGAAAAAGAGTGAACAGTATGTGTGGTTTGGGACATGTCCACTGCCTTTATGCACTATGTAGTCTCATTAGTCTACTACGTAGTGTTTAGGGAATAGTGAGTGCAGATCAGAGCGGCTGCTTAAGAGATGAGCTCATGTTGTGGCTTTCTAAAAAGCTGATTTGCTCTCTCTCTCTCTCTCTCTCTCTCTCTCTCTCTCTCTCTCTCTCTCTCTAACATTGACCATTAAACTGTAATGGAAGTATGAACACCCCCACACCACACACACACACACACACACACACACAGAGTGCAGGATTGGTTTTTCCCAAAGACCTGTAGCCAGAAATACTTTTAAAGAATACATGTGTGTGTCTGAGTGTCTGTGGGTTTGTTGTTCCTCTTGAGTAGAAAAAGCTCTTCATATGGAAGTGAAAGGAACAGTGTGTGTTACACACACACACACACACACACTTGTAGATATGGAAGATTTTTATGGACTGGAATCAGACACAACACACTCACTGTTTAAGTGATTAAAGTTGTGGGAACAGTGTTGCTAGGCAACTGGGAAATGTAGATATCGTGTATCAGCTAGTATCAGCTAGTATAATCACGAGTACATAGCTGTTAAGTGTTGTATATGGACAATGTGAAGACACAATGATGGGGAAATGCAACAAAATTGTAAGGAACATTGACATTTACCTCAGATATGTTGTTAATTTACTAAAATTACACTTTGCGTCATCCGCTAGCAGCTAAATTTCCACAGGTTCTGCCATTTTAAGAAACACCTGCATCACAACACATGCACTTTCAGAAAATTTTGACTTTCAGAGTATTGATTACCACACACGTGTACTCTTACGGTACGTGGAATCTTCTCATAAACATGGCAATGCTCAAAGCTAACAGGCGATTCAAGCATATCAAAACAATTTCTAGTGCTTTAGTGAAATTTGGCATCATTTGCACTTAATAAAAGCTTAATCTAGCAAGCTAACATACCTAGCTAAGATAGGGTGACCAGACGTCCCGGTTTTACCGGGACAGTCCCGATTTGGGGTTGTGTGTCCCGAGTCCCGACAAAAGTCTGTCGGGACATGGATATGTCCCGGTTTTCACCACTTGCGACATTTGCGACTGAGCAGCGTGGGAATCATTAGCGGAGAAATGTCTGCATTTACTATTTTGATGAATTGACAGGAATCACAAACTTTCCTGGTTACTGCCCCCTGGCCCTGTGGCATGGGTGTTTATTTAGCCACATTATTCCAGACAACAGAACATGTTGCCATGCAACAAGAAAATAAACATTAACTGGCACGAATGTTCTTTGTCTAGCAGCTAGCAGCAGTAATGTCGCAGCAATTATGCCGAAAAGAAAATGTACCTTTTCCAAAGATTTACAGGGCACCTACCCCTTCCTCCGAGAGGTGCAGAACAATGCGCACGAAGCCGACTGCACACACTGTAAGTGTTTTGTTCCTGTACTGAGTTGGGTAGCCTATGTTGCAAATGATGTGCGCTCCTGTGGGGGCTTTCCTCGGGCTGTCGCCCCTCTCCTCCTTTACTGCTGTTTTGTTTGAGTGTATATTTACGGAAGCTACGAGAGGCCCTTCATATAATCTTTTTTTATTCACCTTATTATCCCGAGATAACGACATAATGAATTCAGGATCTCGAGAAAACAACACAACTGATTTGAGATCTCGAGAAAACAAAACAATTATTTCATGATCTCAGCTGGATCACTGTATCTCCATCGGTAGAGACGAAGCCGGGCCAGTCTTCTGCGGAGGTGCCGCGGACTAATTTTGAAATTATCCCTTATTAAAAGACTTAATGCAATCTCTCCCTGTGTCAACTCCTGATCAAAATATTGCCTTATTAGGTGATCGATTATTCCAGACATTCTAATGACCAGGGCGGCACGGTGGTGTAGTGGTTAGTGCTGTCGCCTCACAGCAAGAAGGTCCGGGTTCCAGCCCCGTGGCCGGCGAGGGCCTTTCTGTGTGGAGTTTGCATGTTCTCCCCGTGTCCGCGTGGGTTTCCTCCGGGTGCTCCGGTTTCCCCCACAGTCCAAAGACATGCAGGTTAGGTTAACTGGTGACTCTAAATTGACCGTAGGTGTGAATGTGAATATTGTCTGTGTCTATGTGTCAGCCCTGTGATGACCTGGCGACTTGTCCAGGGTGTACCCTGCCTTTCGCCCGTAGTCAGCTGGGATAGGCTCCAGCTTGCCTGCGACCCTTGTTGGTAACTCGCCAGCGCCCCCTATAACGATCCCACAATTTCCTTGCGCGCTCCACCCGGATGTGACGTGAAGTGGAACTGCTTTAACTGTATCGAGAGCGCCTCGATTCGCTCTCTCATGTTCTGACTACTGGAGTGGTCGGACGGACTGTAGGCACGCTCGCCTACAGTGTTGAGACTAACCGCTATTGTCTGAGAACAGCCTGTTCAAATTAGTTTCGGCCGAACTTTTGAACGACCCGCTAAGTTTCAGCGATATAGTGGTTTCGATTCTAAACCTTTGCAAAGTTTAACTACAGTTAAGTAGTTTTCCACGCTAAGAGGCATTTGCGGACAGCTTCGCTCCTCTCAGCCTTTTTCTCGTCGACGCATCACCGGAGGTTTCTCCTGAAGCACCGTGGGCCAGCTAGGCCTTCATCTCCCTGCTTCGTTAGCCGCGGTTGGACGCAACGCGCCGCTAACCTCCTCTCCTCGGACTGCGACCCTCAGCGCGGACATCGGAGAAAGAACTTCCATCGCATTGAGTAGGCACTTGGGCAAATTTTTAATTTGTAGCTTATTCAGATGGTTGTTAGGGTCATGTTTAAGCTTTGAGCTATTTAGCATACCCGCTCAGACACGGAAGGTGTTTGTTTGTTTTATTGTTTGTTTTGGTTCTGTTTTTTTTTCTTTGAACTTGTTAGACAGGGTATCTTGCATGATATCTTTCCTTAACTCCATTGCTAGCTTCCCTATCTGATTAGCAGCGCAGCGACAAGTTTGTTATTTTAAGCTCCGAGGCTAGACCGCTACAAGGCCTAGTTCTCTCCATCCAACACATATACACACTCTCTCACACTCTTTCTCTCTCTCTCTCTCTCTCTCTCTCTCGCGTTGAGTTCTTTGCCTAGATAGTCTGTTGGAAATTGTTGTTAAGTGCAGTGTTTGGATCCAGCTGTAGCGTGGTCAGATTCTCCTTAGCAACTTATTGCTAGCTACCTCAGGGTGATACGCTAGCTGGTAGGCTTGTGTTCTCGACTAGGCCTGCAGGCGCCATTTTTCCGACGCCATTTTGATACCTTCCTCATTGAGTTACCTGTGATACGACACCTAGGCACTGACCGCCATTTTGTTTAAGCATTGCCAGAGTGGCTAGCATTAGCATCTGCCCACAGATACCTACACAAAGCACACATTAGCCACAGAGCTAATCCTTTGTTCTATTTAGCTAACATTCCTTTGTTTTAGCTAACATTCCTTTGTTTTAGCTAACGACAAGCTAGGTCACACACACACACACGCATCGGCTTGCCCTAGCCTCACACACACGCACACACAAGGGATTCTTTTCTTTTTTTTTTTCCTTCTATCTCTTTCTCTCTCTCTTTCCCTCAAATTTATAGTCCAGGTGTAATTGTTCCATTGTTTTGTCTTGTTATTACCTTTGCTGACATTGAATGTATTTTGAGTTTATTATTATTAGTGAGTAGTAGACAAATAAAAGCTAATAAAATTGAATTGCATTTTACTTGTTCCTGTTGTTTATTCACAAGGTCAACTATTTAGAACTCCTTTTTCCTTCAGAATTTAGCTTTTGTACACAACTGGGTTTCCCCTCTAATACAGAGCTACCATTAATCTTGAATGTAACCATTCATGGTGAGTATTAAGATTAATAATTTAAGATTTTATGAGACTGATCTTTATTTATAAATTGATTAATTTAATTATCAATTATTACATAATTTATAATTTAATTAATCCCAATTCAACCTACATTAAAGTGGTGCCCCGTGTGAGGAATAGTTTAATGACCTTGTGAATTTCTCAACAATAACTTGTAAACTGCTGTATACCCAAAATCAACTGCCAAGGTATAACACAGATGACTTTAATGGTGAATCATTAACAGTGTGTTAATCACAGAACTGAAATTCAGCTGCCAACCACAGTTAGCTGATAAACTGGTTTAATTGATTAGTACCTTAGAGTAATATCTAATCCAAGTACTTAAGTAATATTATTAATAATCATTATTATTAACTAATTATTAATTAAGCTAATTAATACAAGTGAAACATTAGTGAAAACAAAGTAGCTAAGAAACCACATCAATTATTTAGCAACTTGGATTAAATTAAATTCTAACCTAATCAACACCTAGTATTAATTTCCTTTAAGTTAATTAATACATTTCGAACAAAATGTCGCGTTCCCCATCAAGGGAGTCAGAAGGGCCCCTCCTCTCTCTCTTCGACGTTGTAGGCGATTTAGGCCAAGTCCTGGAGGATAGGAGAAATTACTTCTGTGATCTGGACCAAAAGGCTCGCTTTGATGAAATACACATAGCCGTTAGGGAACTTAAGGAGCGTACTATGACTCTCCCAGAAGGGCTACCCAAATTGTTCATGATCTACTATAAGGAAATGGAACATGTGTGTATGACCCTCGAACAAGAGAAAAGAACACTAAAACGACAACTGGCCGAAGCTCAAAGGAGAGCAGAAAGCGCGGAGAGTAGCCTCGTGGGCCTGAGAGCCACACAAGATGAACTAAAGCGCGAAATAGAATACCTCAGAGAAGAAGTGACGCAAGCACGTCGCTCAGATGAGGGATCGGCCAAACCCTCCCAAGAACAGAGTTCCGCTCTGGAGGAGGAAGAACCTGAGCTTAGAACGGTAGATCAGACACCGCACTCAAGCTCAACTCGCGTGAAAGTCGCGCGATCGCCACCTCGTGGCGCTGGGAGTTTTTACTTTACTCCCCACTACACCCCCTCGCGCTTCAATATCGCTGCAGCCTCTAGCCCGCAGAAAACGCCGCGCTACGTACCCTCGGACTCCTCTGACGGAGAGGCCGCCTACAAGCCGAAACGCAGACATAGGCGATATGAGAGCAGCTCAAATAGCGAAGACAGCGAGGACCCCTACGGGTCAAAATCAAAACGCCTCGTCGCAGAACGCAAAACTAGGATCCGCCAAATCGACGCCCTTGCGAAAGACATAGAGCGTTTTGAGCCGGAAAATCATAGACACCGAAGCGTTAATGATTATTTCCGGGAAATCGAGCGTAGCCTCCTGGACCTGCCAGAGGCTACGTCGCATGAAAAGGCCAGACTAGTCTGGAAAACTTTAGGTAGTGGCGTACGAGCATTCGTTGAGACCTTACCGCAGTCAGTCCTCGACAACTACAAGAAGATACGCAAGTACTTGAAAGAGGAATACTCGTTGTACGAGGACGAGACTGCTGCGACGATGGGTGCCATTCTGATCAGACAGAAACGAAGCGAACACCCTCGCGAGTACTACCGTCGGCTCCGAGCAGCGTACTTTCAGGGCAGAAGCGAGCCCGGGCTAGAGGAAGATCGCAACTTCAAGTCCCTCTTCCTCCATAACCTTCACCCGTGCATCCGTAACCAAGTAACACTCGCGTGTCGCCAGCGCCCCCATACTATGAGAGAAATGCGTCGCACCGCACAACTAACGTGGGAGACGTTCGTCCGACCCACAGACCGCCACGAGGACGATCCCAGAGTCCTCAGCCTATATGAGCAGGAAGATCAGTCCTTAGGCCTAGAAGGGGGTGAAGCCCCAAACCGCGGGCCCCCTTGGGCGAACCCAAACCCCGGCCACCAGACGTCGAGTCAACCCAAAGGTAACTGGAAAGTTCGACAAGCTGGAGCCAAGGGGGAACAGGGCTCCAACGCCCACGGGCAAGGTAACCGCAAACCTGGCAGTCACGGCCCTAAATCTCAGAATAGCGGACAGTCAAGGCCCCATCGCAACTCCTCTCGAAGGGAGCGGAGCCCTAAGCTAGCTACCGCTAAACAAGCCAACCAAGAGCCACTTGGGATGGCAGAACTGAGGGCTGAATTAGCACGGATTAAACAAGCCAACCAAGAGCCGCTTGGGATGGCAGAATTGAGGACCGAATTAGCACGAGTTAAACAACTGCTGAGCAATAAGAACAGGAAGGGTAAGCCGAGCAAGGACAGGGACGAACCGTCAGCATGACTAGGCCGGGACCCATCCCCACCACCACCGCGTGTCTACCTCGTGGGGTGGGGAAAGGACCCCTGCCCAATAGGCAGCGATGAGTTGAAACCACCCCCTCCGTTAGTGAAGCCTGACCCGCAGGATGCACCCCTGACGCAGTTTCTTGGAGATTTGGTTAGGAAAGGCAACGCCAAGCGTATCTATACCCCAGTGGTGGTAGAAGGCAACGTTTCCCTCCAAGCTCTCTTGGATACCGGGTCAGAAATCACCCTGATGTGTTCCAAAGTCTTTGCAGAGGTTTCTGATGCGCGGCGCGCGCAAGGTAGACCCATCAGAACCGAACGTTGTGACGTCAACTTGGTTAGCTTCACCCAGAATCAAGCCCCAGTAACAACCATTGCATGGTTAGAACTCACCTTCCAGGGCATGTCCATCACTCACCCCACTTACATCTGCTCTGTTGGGGTAGAACCGTTCCTCATTGGCCAAGACCTACTAGATAGGCTAGCGCCCCTCATTGACTGTCGTCGTGGGCAACTGTGGGCCCAGGTCGCGTCCCCACAGACCCCAGATCCTCGTCGTCACGATCGAGCCTGTTGCGATGAAGTTAGCGTGGAGGCTACTCCACCGATAGCTGAGTCAGGGCAGGTCCCCGAGAACCTCGAGACCACTCCGCTCCCCCCTGAGCCGAGTCAAGACGCACCAAACTCAACCGACACTCTTCTCAACCGCAACGCGCTTGATGGCCACCCGTCTTTCCTTTGCTTTCTTGGCGAATCTGCCCCAACCAGGTACTACCCCTGGATATCTGGCAACATTGCTGTCAACGGCGTCACGGCACCTGGCGTCAGGTTAGTGCTTTGGTCAGAGAAGTCAGCCATCAGCCAAACGTGGTTCGACATAGTGCGTCAGAGCACTCCTTCCCCTGTCTTTGTGCAGAAGAGCCACCGGCTACTGTCAGCCGAACAACCCCAGAGCCCCATCAAAGCCACAGGCGTCTGCGCCGTGTCGCTCGCCATCGGTCAGAGAGAATTCCTTCATTTCTTGAGTGTCGTCCCCGGACTTCCTGACCCACTGGTCATTGGGGCAGACATCTTGGTCAGACTGGGAGCCCAACTGGACCTAGTCAACCGGGTCATCTGGACCCAAGCCGACGCTGCTAAGCACCCGTTCCAAGCTGACCCGGAACAAATGCGGTCAGGACAAACGATTCCCCAAGCCTGCCATGTCACTAGCGAATTTGACATTGTCATTCCCGCTAGGACTGCTGGTTCCCCTCTTAAGCTGGTCATCATGAAAGACCAACAGTTTCGTAGCTCCCAGGCGTTCTTCCAGCCTCTCAGATTCTTCATGGAGCTCGATTTAGCCGTGTGTGGGACTCCGCTGCTTGAAGTGAGTCATCGTTCCGCTTACCTCCTGGTTCAAAACTCCACGCGGGACGCCATCACGATCCCCGCCCGTCGGCCTTTAGGCCTTCTGATAGACCAGGCATTCCATGACTTTGAACTCACCATTCCAGTCATCGGTGAGCTGCCAACGCCGGACACTCATTCCGATCCAGTGGAACCTCCCTGGATCACTCTTCCTTTCCACATGATCCACGTCGAACCTCACGACATGCTTCGCGACGAGCGCATAGTCATGACCAGAACTGACACCCCGAAACACATGCTGGTGTATGCTCTTGCCACGCAATCGAGCAACGACACCCCTGCAACTGAGGTCGTTGATTCAGCTCTAGGTGAACCGTACCCAGGCTTTGAACGAGAAGTTCAACAACAGCTGGTGAAAGCTGACAGCCTGACCACGGACGCCCAGAGACGACAGCTCCGTGAACTGTTCTACGACTTCAAGGCGATCTGGGCGCGAGATTCCAATGACTGCGGAGTCACGGACATCCACACCGTCCGAATCCCAACAGATCCGAACGCTCCACCGACGTTCGTGCGGCAATACAAAATCCCGTTAGCCGCATACGACTCAATACAAGAAACACTGGACACTCTGCTGGAAAAGCAGATCATTCGTGAGTGTAACTCGACTTACAACTCCCCCTTGTGGCCGGTGCTGAAACCGAACGGCAAGTGGCGTCTCACCATTGACTATAGGCAGCTGAACAAGCAAGTGCCCTTGTCAAGACGGCCCATGATCCATCTGGATCAAGAACTTGCCAAGGTGAAGGGTGCAAAGTTCTTCTCCACCGCCGACGTGGCGAGTGGATTCTGGACCATGCGCGTGGATCCAGCTGACCAGCACAAGCTGGCCTTTTCCTTTGGGAACCGCCAGCTAACTTTCAACCGATGTCCGTTCGGCTACGCGAACTCCCCCGCTGAATTCAACATCTTCTTGCATAAGGCAATGAGCGATGCCGCAGCTCGTGGCAACTTGATCTATGTCGATGACATCCTCATTAGGTCACAGACTTTTGATGCACACCTCGAAGAGATACGCCATGTTCTGTCTCAGCTGTCCAGAGCAGGAGCGAAGCTCTCTGTCACCAAAGGGCAGTGGTGTCGCACCAAAGTTGAATACGTTGGACTGTGCGTCGGGCCAGATGGCATTGAACCCCAGTCAGGGAGGGTGCGGGCTATCCAAGACATCAAAGCCCCATCCAACGTACCCGAACTCAGGAGCTTCTTAGGGGTCTGCAACTACTCCCGACAGTTCATTGAGGACTACGCGGACATAGCACGACCGCTCACCGAGCTCCTCCGGAAGGATAAACCCTTCCAGTGGAGTGACCCTCAAGAACTCGCGTTCAAGAGCATGAAGCAGAAGCTCTGCTCCGCTCCCTGCCTCGCGTATCCCGACAAAGACAAACCGTTCTTCTTGGAGGCTAGTTTCTCCACCCACTGCCTGAGCGCTGCACTGTCACAGCAGCATGACAAAGATCGCCGTGTCGTAGCATACGCCAGTCGGCCCCTCAGTGCTGTGGAGTTTAAATTTTCAGACTGCGAAAAAGCCCTGCTGGCCACGGTCTGGGCCGTTGAACACTTTCGCAGTTACATTGGTGGCCAGAAGGCGGTGATAGAGACCAATCATCAACCGGTCTCGTTCTTGAACAGCCAGAGGCTGAGAGAGGGAAGAGTTTCGAACAGTCGCATCGCAGCTTGGATGATGGCACTACAGGGCTACGACGTCGAGGTGAAGTACGCCCAGAACCACAAGATGGTGCTTGGCCGAGGGCTGGCGGAATGCCAGCATTGCGACTGCGAGAATAGTCCAGATCAAACCGAACTAACAACCGTACCTGCTCTCCCCTCCGACCACCACTACTATGACGAGAACGTCTGCAAAGACCTCCCCACCGCTTACATAGATGGATGCTCATTCCATCATGAATGCAAAGTGCAAGCCGGTGTCGGTATCGTATGGGCGAACGGCCCTATACAAGGGAAATACCAACACCGACTCGGGGCTAAGACTAGCCAATATGCGGAGGTAGCAGCCGTGCTCATCGTCCTGCAACAAGCTGCCCGTGAGAACATCAAGCAGTTAGTCCTCTGCTCTGATTCAAATTATGCCAGGCATAGCTTCGTCTCACACTTTCCCTCGTGGAAGGTGCAGGACATGAAAAATGCAAGGGGCAAGGAAGTGAAACACTCCGAACTCTTCCTAGCATGCGATCGACTCGTAACCGAACAGGGAATGTGCGTCTATTGGAAGAAGGTGAAGGGACATTCTCAAGTCCCAGGACCTGACAAAGTCGGTAACGATGAGGCAGATGGCCTCGCCAAAGCGGGAGCCGTAGACGGCCCCCTTTGGGAATTCCAGCCGCCATGGCTTCCCGAGACGCCACGCCATGACGTAACCGCGATTACTCGCCGACAGGCTAGAGCAGGTCAAACTGACGCAGTACCCCAAGCAGGAACAGTGCAACTCGGCCGACTGCCCCAGGATGCCGACCTGGTGTCTATGCAGGAAAGGGATCCCGTGATCCACCAAATCCGTAAGTTCCTTGCGGACCCCGTGGCGTCCCCAATTTCCCCACAAGAGTTGCAACAGTCCCGAGACTTAAATCACCTTCACAATCTCAAAAACGGCTTAAAACTCGAGAAAGGACTCCTGGTGTACACACCACGCAACCAGGGACCTCCCCGGTGGGTCGTGCCCACAGATCATAGGGGGGTCATGTTGCAGTACGCTCATGACAGCCCGTGCGGGGGCCATAGGAACGCTCAGGCGACCTACCAGACACTCCAACAGATTGTCTATTGGCCCTTCATGATTCAGGACGTTACTGAGTATGTCAAAGGGTGCTTGATTTGCTGCCAATTCCGACCAGCCCAACCGTTGAACCGCGCCCCACTGCAAAGCAAAGGCATCTCATTCCCCTGGTCTAATCTCCAGATAGACTGGGTCGGACCGGTGCCGAAATCAGCTCGAGGTAATAAGTACCTCCTGACCGTCACTTGCGCGTTCACGAAGTGGGTGGAATGCTTGCCCGCCCCAAACGAAACCGCAGAGACCACCGCTCTCCTTCTTATGAACCATGTGTTCAGCCGTTGGGGCTTGCCCCTATCCATTGATTCCGACCGAGGTACTCATTTCACCGCAGAGGTCATGAGAGTGTTGTGGGAGATGCTCGGAGTCGAGGCAAAATTCCACATCGCGTATCATCCTCAGTCTTCCGGTCAGGTCGAACGCGCCAACCAAACCATCGTGAGCATGCTTCGCAAGTATGTGAGTCACCATGGCAAAGATTGGGACATCAAACTCCCTCTGGTGCTGATGGCCATTCGGTCCACTCCTCACCGCACCACCGGAGTCACCCCGTTCGAAATGATGACTGGCCGTGAAATGGTTCTTCCCTTACACCTCCTCTACCGACCAGAGGACCTAAGCGTTGCCACTGCGTACACCGCACACCAGTACGTCACCGACTTGCAACGCCACTTGCAGGCCACGTTTGCGTGGGCCCAGGAACACCTCGAAAAGAGTGCGAAAGGACAGAAAGCTTACTACGACAGAAAGGCGACACACCGTGAGTACGAAGTAGGCGACAGAGTCCTATACTTCAATTTCACCAAACCGGTAGGAGTAGCCAGAAAATTCTTACCCCGTTGGTCCGGTCCTTTCGAAATCGTCGGTAAACTGTCCCCCGTCGCCTACCGCATCAAAACTTCGAAGCCCAGCCAGGCGCCTTCGTATAGATGGGTCCATAGCAACCAAATAAAGCTTTTTGAGCAGTCCACACTCCATAGGGGGGTGGACAAACAATAAGTTATAGCCTGCCCAACTTAGTTGCATGCCTCTCAATCCATAAGCGTGCATCTATAAGTAACCACCCTCGTTACCACTCAAATCGGAATAACAAACTCCTGTATGTTGCAGAATGGCCCCTCTCTGGATCCTCGGCATCTTCCTAGTCCTGCAGACCACATTGGCCGGTAACATAGTGGAACCAGGTCCGCCGAGTGGCATCGTTCTCCAAGATGCCCCAGGACTGCTCCTCACCAATTGCCGCGTCCATACCCAGCGCGTGTACACCCGCCTCGATCCTTGGGACGTGTACCGTAAGCATTTTAGATCGCCCACACAAACAAACCTCGAAACCGGGCCTGACTCCGAGATTGGGTCCAACATCGAACACGCCAAGCGTACCACAGTTCACATGCTCGAACAGTTACAGAAGTTCATAGTCACTGAGGAGGAACTCAGCGGCAAAACACGCCCTAAACGGTTCCTCGGAGGACTACTTACTGCTGCATCCGCCATTGGCTCTCTGTTCTCAATGGGCCTCTCTGCCGTTAACACCGTTAGCCTAACCGCGGTCAAACGAGAAATGAACATTCTTAAGGAAGAAATGCCAGAAATCCAGGGTAGACTACTAACTCAACAGGAGGAGCTGCAGGGCCTAGGCAAAACCCTGCAGGGAACCATACTAACCGTTAACATGCATTCTACATTAATCAAGAACACAGTACATGCCGTAGACAGGCTAGCAGCAATCATGAGAAGCGAAGTCAAGTATGTCCGAGTAGTCCGAGACCTAATGCAGGACCTGATGAGAGAAGTAAGTAGCTCTCTCAGCACCCTGAGTGGAGGTAAAATCCCACCATATTTGATACCCCTCAGCATGGTTGACAGCATACTCCGATCTACTACCACGACTAACGTTTACTCATCACAGATTCATCTGGCTTATAGTCTTGGCAGTGCTATCCCCATTTTTGTGAACCCTCAAAACCTAGAAATAGGCTTCATCCTCAATCTCCCCGTTATTGAACGGCAAAACATATACAGAATCAAATCTGTCCTTAATGTAGGTTTCTGGAACAACGACGTACACGTACGTTTGCAGACACCTCCCACCATAGCCTATCACGATGACAACCCCTCTATCTACCTCGTCCCTAACTTAGACATGTGCATCTCTACCAAAGATATCCACTGGGTCTGCCCCAGCAATCCCTTTATCCGAGACACCACAGACCGTCTCTGTGGATTGACAAAAGTCCCCGAGCAGAAGTGTGCAGGCAAATTGTCTATTAAAGATGAAGGAATAGGAACTAGAGTAGAAAGAGCTGGTAATCGGTGGCTAATCAACACTCCCCAAACTGAGATTCTGGTATCATATGATCAACATAACACTGCCACTAGAATGAAGATACCTAACGAAACCTCTCTCCTAAGTGTCCCACTTGGAGCCACTGTTCACGTGGGTGACATCACCCTCCATCACCTTAGCGCTGACCAGTATGAGACCGAGATAGAAATGCCCGATGCCTTCCCAGGTCACGAACTTGAGATAAACTCCACCCTCCAAGCACAACTACTGCTGGAAGGGACCAAAACCGTGCAATTCGATCTTAAGCCCACTGGCATCGCTACCACTTTCTTGAATAACCGCGCAAACCCTTCTTCCGATCAAGGATCTTTAATAAGCCGAATTGCGCTGGGATTTCTAGCTAGCGGTTGGGTTATCACAGTCTTCATAGCCATCACTCTACATAGGTACATACTGACACTACACCGCAAACTGGACAAAATGATCTACGCACCTGAGAAATTAGATCGTGGCATTGTCCGATTCTCCATCAGGCCTAAGGCCTCCACTAACTTTCTTGAAGAGTAGGCTTGCTAACACGCTAACTAACCCCTCTTTTCCATTTTCCTTTATGGAGTTTTGATTATTTTTGTTTGCTGTGTGAAATATTGTATGTAGAAGGTAGTTAAGTAGCCATAGTGTAATTGTTTTCATGTCCAAGTGCCTATGCTTTCATGCCCAAGTGCCTATGCATCTTATGGACTGTATGAAATGAATTGAACTGTTGAACTGTGTCTGAAAGACTTTTCACAGAAAGGACCCTTGGAACTACCTCATTGTGGAACTACCTCATTGTGGAACTACCTCATTGTGGATTACTAGGGACCGTGGGTCGCAGACTAAACACCATGTGCCCATAGGGTATCACTCCTTTCAGCGCCTATGGCCAAGGGGGGAATGTTGGTAACTCGCCAGCGCCCCCTATAACGATCCCACAATTTCCTTGCGCGCTCCACCCGGATGTGACGTGAAGTGGAACTGCTTTAACTGTATCGAGAGCGCCTCGATTCGCTCTCTCATGTTCTGACTACTGGAGTGGTCGGACGGACTGTAGGCACGCTCGCCTACAGTGTTGAGACTAACCGCTATTGTCTGAGAACAGCCTGTTCAAATTAGTTTCGGCCGAACTTTTGAACGACCCGCTAAGTTTCAGCGATATAGTGGTTTCGATTCTAAACCTTTGCAAAGTTTAACTACAGTTAAGTAGTTTTCCACGCTAAGAGGCATTTGCGGACAGCTTCGCTCCTCTCAGCCTTTTTCTCGTCGACGCATCACCGGAGGTTTCTCCTGAAGCACCGTGGGCCAGCTAGGCCTTCATCTCCCTGCTTCGTTAGCCGCGGTTGGACGCAACGCGCCGCTAACCTCCTCTCCTCGGACTGCGACCCTCAGCGCGGACATCGGAGAAAGAACTTCCATCGCATTGAGTAGGCACTTGGGCAAATTTTTAATTTGTAGCTTATTCAGATGGTTGTTAGGGTCATGTTTAAGCTTTGAGCTATTTAGCATACCCGCTCAGACACGGAAGGTGTTTGTTTGTTTTATTGTTTGTTTTGGTTCTGTTTTTTTTTCTTTGAACTTGTTAGACAGGGTATCTTGCATGATATCTTTCCTTAACTCCATTGCTAGCTTCCCTATCTGATTAGCAGCGCAGCGACAAGTTTGTTATTTTAAGCTCCGAGGCTAGACCGCTACAAGGCCTAGTTCTCTCCATCCAACACATATACACACTCTCTCACACTCTTTCTCTCTCTCTCTCTCTCTCTCTCGCGTTGAGTTCTTTGCCTAGATAGTCTGTTGGAAATTGTTGTTAAGTGCAGTGTTTGGATCCAGCTGTAGCGTGGTCAGATTCTCCTTAGCAACTTATTGCTAGCTACCTCAGGGTGATACGCTAGCTGGTAGGCTTGTGTTCTCGACTAGGCCTGCAGGCGCCATTTTTCCGACGCCATTTTGATACCTTCCTCATTGAGTTACCTGTGATACGACACCTAGGCACTGACCGCCATTTTGTTTAAGCATTGCCAGAGTGGCTAGCATTAGCATCTGCCCACAGATACCTACACAAAGCACACATTAGCCACAGAGCTAATCCTTTGTTCTATTTAGCTAACATTCCTTTGTTTTAGCTAACATTCCTTTGTTTTAGCTAACGACAAGCTAGGTCACACACACACACACGCATCGGCTTGCCCTAGCCTCACACACACGCACACACAAGGGATTCTTTTCTTTTTTTTTTTCCTTCTATCTCTTTCTCTCTCTCTTTCCCTCAAATTTATAGTCCAGGTGTAATTGTTCCATTGTTTTGTCTTGTTATTACCTTTGCTGACATTGAATGTATTTTGAGTTTATTATTATTAGTGAGTAGTAGACAAATAAAAGCTAATAAAATTGAATTGCATTTTACTTGTTCCTGTTGTTTATTCACAAGGTCAACTATTTAGAACTCCTTTTTCCTTCAGAATTTAGCTTTTGTACACAACTGGGTTTCCCCTCTAATACAGAGCTACCATTAATCTTGAATGTAACCATTCATGGTGAGTATTAAGATTAATAATTTAAGATTTTATGAGACTGATCTTTATTTATAAATTGATTAATTTAATTATCAATTATTACATAATTTATAATTTAATTAATCCCAATTCAACCTACACCCTGTAGAACAGGATAAAGCGGCTAGAGATAATGAGATGAGATGAGATTCTAATGACCAAAGTTGCGTCTATACAGAATGAGAAATAGCCCCAAAGTCAACATATCACAAGTCTCTTGGCGCACCTGAATGAACCATTTCTCAGCTGTTTTCTCGAG
The DNA here is from genome assembly GCF_027579695.1 of Neoarius graeffei. Classification (NCBI taxonomy): domain Eukaryota; kingdom Metazoa; phylum Chordata; class Actinopteri; order Siluriformes; family Ariidae; genus Neoarius; species Neoarius graeffei. Next base: position 44,372,151 of record NC_083581.1, read on the forward strand.
ATCATGAAATAATTGTTTTGTTTTCTCGAGATCATGAAATAACAGTTTTGTTTTCTCGAGATCTCGAATTAGTTGTGTTGCTTTCTGGAGATCCTGAATTAATTATGTCGTTATCTCGGGATAACAAGGTGAATAAAAAAAAGGATTATATGAAGGGCCTCTCTCGGCTTCCATAGTATATATTCTCAAATCACTTGTCTCTTTTTTGTTTCTGTTTCTGACAGTTTGGCCATATTGCTGTGTTGAACAGCTTGTTGCACCTTCCATTAAAGTGTTCACTTTTGTACACATCTTCTTGCTTTATTCATTCAGTTGTGGGGAATGGTTAGTAAGGTTGATTCTGACCTAGGCTATGCTGAGGTCACATATCTACTTTTTAAGTTCATGCTATAGTGCATACAATTTTAGAGATATAGCCTACATGTGCATATGCATTCTTCTTGGTGTTCTCACAAACAGGTGAAATAAATCAGTTTAAATTTGGCCTATGGACATAGCCTGGCCTATTCTCAGCCATTACAAAATCTGTTGTCTGACCATAATTTAACTGATCTGTATACCACTATGCTACTAGATAACAAAATGCCTGTTTGTTTTATTTCATGTGAGATGTTGATAAATGTGAGCTTCAACAAAATGATAAGAGCACCTCTCTGAATGTCACGTTTACGTAAAAAAAAGGTGTGCGTGCACGAGCATGGTCGTGCGCAAAAGTGTCCCGGTTTCAGACTAGGGAAATCTGATCACCCTAAGCTAAGATTTAAGAAAATTGGCACGCTAGTGGCTAGCTAATGACTCTGAGTCACACCAGACAATACACATGCAAAAATCCACTGTGGGCCCATCCCAAACAACACTCTCTACTGTATCTGAATGTACTTGATATTCTTTAGTATGATGACACAAAATGACGGACTGTCAAAAATAATGCACTATGTAGTGAATAAGGTGTGATTTGGAACAGATCTTTAGTATTATAAAGCCAATATTCATTCACTACTTGAATACGTCCTGTGTGTGTGTGTGTGTGTGTGTGTGTGTGTGTGTGTGTTTCCTCTTATAAAGCAGCTGCAAAAACACAGCAAGTGAAACAAACATCCTTTTTTGATCTATGTCATGCATAGCGCTTTACTGTAGCTACATGTTTTTCAGGTGGTGGTGATAGAGGGGTGTGTGTGTGTGTGTGTGTGTGTGTGTGTGTATAGGCAAGGTGGCTAAACAGTATAACCAGTTTGTTTTAAAACAGTACACCATGTCCTTTGTAGTTGTAGCGAATAAGGGGTGAAGCTTATCACAAACTTTATCATATGACATCACTACAAGCTATCCTTGTTAACAAACCTCCTGTTTTTTCAAGTAGACTATACAACGATTGGTCTAACAGTAGATAGCTTTGTAAACAAATGTTGTGGTTTTTCAAGTAGACAATATAATAGTTCGCCGAACAACTTTGTTAAAGTTGTTAATGAACCTCATGTTTTTTCAAGTAGATATCATAATTATAGAACATGAGCTAGACTGCCAGTAAACTTAGCATTTGGTTTTAATTGCACAATACAAGTTTAGCTAGCTTGCTAGAGATCAGAGTGACGGACATCCACTCATGAAGAGGTCATGTTAATGTAAACTTATTTTAAGGGTTAAATGACTAATCACCTAAACTAGCTAGCTAGCTAACACAATATTAGGTAATATTGCTAAATGAATATATTGTGTGGCTAAAATTTGCATTTTATACCCTGCAAAAAATTGAAAACTGAATTTGAGGAGAAAATTACTTAATCCTAGTGAAATTATCTTGCTGCATGGACAGATATTTTTACTTGATAAGACATCTTAGAATAAGTTGGTTGCAATCTAGAACTAGGTTTTAATAATCTCAGAATTGGTGTCTTGTATTCTTCTAATAGGAAATGCTAGATCGTGTCAAACGACTTTCAAGATATTTGGACTTGCTAAGATATCGTTTTTTGCAGTGTATAAAGCTGAAGAAGGGAAATCAAAATCTACAAAATCTAAAACTAAGCTCTGCTCCAATTCATCCAGGAATGTCTGTCACTTAGCAAGATAAGAACCACATGTACTTTGCAGTATTTGGGGTGTCGAAGAAGAGGAAAGTGTTATGAAAGAAGGCCTGTGTGTGTGTGTGTGTGTGTGTGTGTGTGTGTGTGTGTGTGTGTGTGTGTGTGTGTGTGTTGTTTGTGTGTGTGTTGTTGTTGTTGTAGTACACAATGTTGTTTGTTGTTTGGTCATCCGCCAGGAAATAATAAGACACACGTTTGCATCTGGTGAGTCAGTGAAGGCGAGTACGTACAGACCCGACTTAATTATCTACTCTTTTTTTCAGACAGATATTTTGTAATCCCTCTTCTGGATTGTCTGGTATGTCCCATGTGAAAATCTGACCAGCTTTAATATGCATCTGGCTCATAGTTCTTCAAGCTGATGTGACATTAGCATTGCTTTACATTACATTATAAAAATTCCCATACCGATATCTACACTGTGTGTATGTGTGTACAAAACACACTCCAAGTAACATTTTGCATATCGGCGACTTTCAATTTGCATAGCAAAAGTCCGAATCCACTATGAAGAAGAGATACTCAAGAACATAGTCACGTGAATGTAATGAGATGGAACGACAGCTGGATATTGTTCTGCTACTACTGGTTGCCTGGCCCCTCTTCCTCTCTGTTCCTGCCCAGCCCGCACAAGACTACTGTCTGTCCTGGTTCTCCGTTGGCGGAATGACATTGAGGTCAGAACTGCTGACTCCCTGACCACCTTCAAGCACAGACTGAAGACTCACCTCTTCAGGCTGCACCTCTCCCCTTCTTCCCTGCCCACTGTGTAACTGTGTTTCAATCTAGACCAACCCAGGCTGTGTACGGTCTAGGCTAGGGTTAACAGTTTTTAGTTCTCTTAGGCCAAGTTTACATTAGACCGTATCTGTCTCGTTTTCTTCGCGGATGCACTGTCCGTTTACATTAAAACGCCTGGAAACGCCGGGAAACGGGAATCCGCCAGGGTCCACGTATTCAATCCAGATCGTGTCTGGTCCGGTGCTGTGTAAACATTGAGAATACGCAGATACGCTGTGCTGAGCTCTAGCTGGCGTCGTCATTGGACAACGTCACTGTGACATCCACCTTCCTGATTCGCTGGCGTTGGTCATGTGACGCGACTGCTGAAAAACGGCGCGAACTTCCGCCTTGTATCACCTTTCATTAAAGAGTATAAAAGTATGAAAATACTGCAAATACTGATGCAAATACTGCCCATTGTGTAGTTATAATTGTCTTTAGGCTTGCCATCCTTCCACTTGCAAGTGGTAAGTGACGCGCATGCCCGACATGCACTGAGATCACACACACAGCGGCTCAGTCCCAAATCACTGCTCGTGCGCTCCACTCGCGCGCTCTGTGAGCTGCGCAGGGCCGGAGTGCGCACCCTCCAGAGGGCACTCGCTGTTCAGGGCGGAGTGATTTGAAGCGCAGGATGCCTGCGGAGCCGAGCGTATCCGTGTATTGGCGTTGCTGTGTGCACGCGAATCGTGTATTGGCGTTGCTGTGTGCACACTAATCGTTTTAAAAACGTTAATCTGATGATCCGCTGATACGGTCTAATGTAAACCCCACCTTAGTTGTACTTTATATGGTTGGTTTGTTTCCTTGTCTGTTTGAGTATTAATACTTCAACAGAATATTACACTATGTATTGCTGTCACTTGTTCAGTTGGCACTAGAACTTTCTTGTCTAGAAGTTCAGCACTTCATGTACCCTGACTTTTGCCCTCACTGCACATCGCTCTGGATAACAGCGTCTGCTAAATGCCATGTAATGTAATGTAATGGATGTGAAAACAAATGTAGAGAATGGAGACAGATAAAATTGTCCCAGTGGTGAAGGAAACACACAGGGTCACGGCCCCTCGCCTGAACAAGTGGCTTCAACAGATTACAGGAAGTGACATCACATCTTGTGTTTCCTTTCTATTCTGTAAAATGAACGTGTCCATGGATGTGATGTAAACATTTTCCAGATTTAAGTGTTAAGAAAAATGACTCTGTGTGTGTGTGTGTGTGTATGTGTGTGTGTGTGTGTGTGTGTGTGGTGCCTGTAGCTTTGCCAGTTGCTGTCAGACCCGGTATGAATCAGTGTTTAATATCTGAGGTGATGTTCATTGACCGTGAAGTGATTAAACCCTGAGTGAAGTCGTGCCACACTATTGGATGAACCACATAATCGCTACGCGTGATTGGCCAGCAGCATGTGAGATGAAGGAGAAAATAAAGTGAAGGCTTCAGTTTCTGACTGAAATAATGAAACGTCCTAATTTTGATGTTGATCATCCACACAGGATCACACTGCTTACTTCAAAAAACAACTGTATTTTAGTTATTAGTTGATACATATTTTTTCTGTCTGCCTGTCTGTCCATGTGCCTCTGTCTATATGTCTGTCTTTGTATATCTGTCTGTCTGTCTGTCTGCCTGTTTATATTTCTGTACCTACCCATCTGTCTGTCTGTCTGTCTGTCTGTCTGTATATGTGTAGCTGTCTGTCGATTTGTCTATCTGTCTGTCCGTATGTACAGTGTCTTGCAAAACTATTCATCCCCCTTGGTGTTTGTCCTGTTTTGTCGCATTATAAGATGGGATTAAAATGGACTTGTGGAGGATTAGTACCATTTGATTTACATGGCATGCCTACCACTTTAAAGGTGCACATTGTTCTTTTATTGTGACACAAACAAAAATTAAGATGAAAAAACAGAAATCTGGAGTGTGCATAAGTATTCACCCCCTTTTGTATGAAACCCCTAAATAAGAGCTGGTCCAACCAATTCACTTCATAAGTCACATACACTACCCTTCAAAAGTTTGGGGTCACCCAGACAATTTTGTGTTTTCCATGAAAAGTCACACTTTTATTTACCACCATAAGTTGTAAAATGAATAGAAAATATAGTCGAGACATTTTTCTGGCCATTTTGAGCATTTAATCGACCCCACAAATGTGATGGTCCAGAAACTCAATCTGCTCAAAGGAAGGTCAGTTTTATAGCTTCTCTAAAGAGCTCAACTGTTTTCAGCTGTGCTAACATGATTGTACAAGGGTTTTCTAATCATCCATTAGCCTTCTGAGGCAATGAGCAAACACATTGTACCATTAGAACACTGGAGTGATAGTTGCTGGAAATGGGCCTCTATACACCTATGGAGATATTGCACCAAAAACCAGACATTTGCAGCTAGAATAGTCATTTACCACATTAGCAATGTATAGAGTGGATTTCTGATTAGTTTAAAGTGATCTTCATTGAAAAGAACAGTGCTTTTCTTTCAAAAATAAGGACATTTCAAAGTGACCCCAAACTTTTGAACGGTAGTGTAATTAGTTGATTAAGATCCACCTGTGTGCAATCAAAGTGTCACATGATCTATCACATGATGTCTGTATAAATCAACCTGTTCTGGAAGGACCCTGACTCTGCTACACTACTAAGCAAGCGACATGAAAACCAAGGAGCCTCCAAACAGGTCAGAGACAAAGTTGTGAAGAAGTACAGATCAGGGTTGGGTTATAAAAAATATCCCAAACTTTGAATATCCCACAGAGCACCATTAAATCCATTATAGCAAAATGGAAAGAATATGGCACCACTACAAACCTGACAAGAGAAGGCCGCCCACCAAAACTCACAGACCAGGCAAGGAGGGCATTAAACAGAGATGCAACAAAGACACCAACGATAACACTGAAGGAGCTGCAAAGATCCACAGCGGAGATGGAAGTATCTGTCCATAGGTCCACTTTAAGCCGTATGCTCCACAGAGTGGGGCTTTATGGAAGAGTGGTCATAAAAAACAACAACAAATAAAAAAACCACATTGCTAAAGAAAACACATTTGGAGTTTGCCCAACAGCATGTGGCAGACTCTCCAAACACATGGAAGAAAATTCTCTGGTCAAATGAGACAAAAATTGAACTTTTTGCCCATCATGGGAAATGCCATGTATGGCGCAAACCCAGCACCCTGAGAACACTATTCCTACAGTGAAGCATGGTGGTGGCAGCATCATGTTGTGGGGGTATTTTTCATCTGCAGGGACAGGAAAGCTGGTCAGGACTGAAGGAAAGATGGATGGCACTAAATCCAGGGCAATTCTGGAGGAAAACCTGTTTGAGTTGGCCAGAGGTTTGAGACTGGGACAAAGGTTCACGTTCCAGCAGGACAATGACCCTAAACATACTGCTAAAGCTACACTGGAGTGGTTTAAAAGGAAGCATTTAAATGTCTTGGAATGGCCTAGTCAAAGCCCAGACCTCAATCCAATTGAGAATCTGTGGTATAACATGAGGATTGCTGTTCACCAATGCAACCCATCTAACTTGAAGGAGTCGGAGCAGTTTTGCCTTGAGGAATGGGCAAAAATCCCAGTGGCTAGATGTGCTAAGCTAATAGCGACATACCCCAAGAGACTTACAGCTGTAATTGCAGCAAAAGGTGGCTCTACAAAGTATTGACTTTGGGGGGGTGAATACCTACCCACAGTCCAGATTTCTGTTTTTTCACCTTAATTATTGTTTGTGTCACAATAAAACAACAATTTTCACTTTTAAAGTTGTCGGCATGTTGTGTAAATCAAATGGTGCTAACTGACCAAAAATCCATTTTAATTCCAGCTTGTAATGTAATAAAACAGGACAAACACCAAGGGGGATGAATACTTTTGCAAGACACTGTATCTTTGTGCATCTGTCTGTTTGGATATTTTTGTCTTTCCTTGCATGTCTATCTGTCTGTCTGGATATTTTCTACTGCCTCTCTATCTATATCTGTCTGCCTTTCAGTTTGCCTTTTTATGCTTACTGTCATTTTTCTGAAAATTCCAAGTGTGTTCACTCACACACACACACACACACACACACACACACACACACACACACACAATAAGAAGATGCTTTCCTCTGATGGTTCTCAGTGTATCAGGTATCTTTGCCAAGGGGCAAGAGTGCATAACCCCCCCCCCCCCCCCCCCCCCACACACACACACACAGTCACACTTCATGGCTAGCAATCAGTGTATGTTTCTCCCACGCCCTCAGCTCGACCTCCATCAAAATGCTCCATAAAACATTGGAAACGTTTACACACTCCCAACCTTACCGAGTGAAACGGCTGCTCAGAGTCACCCGGAATCCAGAATTCTCCCAGAATGCATCACAGTTTGTGATTAAATACACTCTGGTTATTAAGTGCCAAAACTGTGATCAAGATCAACTGTTCTGTGGGCATGTTCCAAATCACACACCCTATTCATTATATAATGCACATAAATACCATCATCATTCCACTGTGGGTGTGTCCCAAACCACATACCCTATTCACTACATAGTGCATATAAACACCATAATCATTCCACTGTGGGCATGTCCCAAACCACACACCCAATTCACTATATAGGCCATACATTGTCATCGTGTGTGTGCGTTATAAAGTAGTACACTCAGCAACACAACCATCTGGAAGATCAGATGGAGCGCACACACACATTCAGTTATGACCCATACTTTCAGGCTGTTACTCAATCATGCACAGACAACAATACCACACACACACCAAAAACATCCGGGGCTATGAAAACACACAAACACACACTCCATTCATTCTGACCTGCCTGTAACCTTCAGAAAAAAAGCAAATATGCACAACAGTTTGTGAATGAAAGTAAACTGTAAAAGCCAATTGTTGTGGAATAGCAAAAGCACACACAGCCAGTTATCACTTATCATCGGTTATCATGCTCAAGTTGTGTTAGTCAACAAGCTAGTTGCTAATAAAATAAAGTATTTAGAGAAATGTCTAATGTACTTAACAAGTAGAGAGCCAGCTAATACAGACAGTGTGGGTCCGTTACTAACTTCACTGGCTATCAGTAAACTCATTCAGTAACTTTAACTAACTAAAGTCCCTCACTGAAGTAATTCATCACTCTGACAGATTCCTTCAGGTTTTTTCCACCACTGGAAGTAATCTAGTCATAATTTCTTTTCAGTTTCACAAACTTTAAGAATAAAGAAAACGAAGAAGAACCCTGTCAGAAGAGATGAGTGCTAAGCTGTGACGTTACTGCGGAGCCAAAAGGCAGAAACCCCCCCAAACAATTTCACATGCTCAAGTGATCAACGAATGCACTAGTTATATCATTACCCACATTTACTTAACCTAGCTAGATTTATCGTGACGTTACCACAGGAGGTTATCACTAGGCAGCAGACTTCAACAGTAAACAGTTTCCATGACAACCAGACTCCAGGCTTTAATATGACGAAATGGGCTTTTAATGGTGGCCATGATGCTTCTAAACAAACACACACTTTCTGATTTAATCAACGGTAGACATTAACACACACACACACACACACACACACACACACACACACACACACACACACACACACACATGTTCTGTGAGACAGATATGGGCTGCTGTAACTCTGAGCCAATTCAAAGCTGCTTTCAATTACACTTACACAACCACATACCACATAACCCTCACACACACACACACACACACACACACACACACACCTTCCTGTCTTCCTGTCTGTCCAAAAACTTCACCTAAAACAACACTAAAACATAACAATATTACAACACACACACCCATCCCGGTACTTTCCATCCTGACTAGTCTCAGAGTGGTCCAGACACACACACACACACACACACACACACACACACACACACACACACTACTCCCCAGAGAACTTGGATTTGATTCTATTAGTGACTTCATGACCCTAGGTTCTATGATGTAACACACACACACACACACACACACACACACACACACACACATACACACACCAATTCCCGAAAGTGAGTCAGCAGCTCCCTGCTTTTTCCAAGAACAATATTTAAGCCTGAAAACAAAAGTAGCAAAAAAACCACAAGAAAGACTCAACTGGCTCGTAAAAACCATCACAGACACACTTAGCCTTAAAGATTGAAACTGATTTCAGTGTAAGTGTGCAGTGTATGTGTGTGTGTGTGTGTGTGTGTGTGGTGCCTGTAGATTTGCCAGTTGCTGTCAGACCCGGTATGAATCAGTGTTTAATATCTGAGGTGATGTTCATTGACCGTGAAGTGATTAAACCCTGAGTGAAGTCGTGCCACGCTATTGGATGAACCACATAATCGCTACGCGTGATTGGCCAGCAGCATGTGAGATGAAGGAGAAAATGAAGTGAAGTGAAGGCATCAGTTTCTGACTCAAACAATGAAACTTCCTGATCCTTATTTTGATCATCCACACACGACTTACTTCAGTAAATACAAAGTCATTTTATTTCAGTGATTGGTTTATATGGATTTGTCTTTTTGTCATATTTGCACGTTTGTCTATATGTCTGTCTGTCTGTCTATCTGTCTATTTGTCTGTCTTTGTGTCTGTGTATGTATGTGTGTAGCTGTCTGGACCTGAATATTTGACTATTCAGATATTTGTTCATCGGTTAGGTATTCTGTTTTCAGTTCTGGGATTTAGATATTCGTATTTTGCTTGCTTGTTTGTTTGTTTTTTGAGGGGGTGTTTTTTTTTTAACTTCAAATGTAGACTATCAATAAAGGCGAACTGCAAAATGCATTTGTCAGCACATTCTTGTACTATATTTATACTTTTTAATTGCACTGTTAAAATGTAGACATCGCCTATATGAGATACGATCAAAAAGTTCCAAGACTGTTGCAAAGAAGCAGACTGCAGCGTGGTCATACTTTACACTATAGGCATTTAGCAGACGCTCTCATCCAGAGCAACATACAACAAGATCCTGTTAGCAGTGGGCAGCCCAGGGAGCAGTTAGGGGCTCGATGCCTTACTCAAAGGCACAGCAGCCATTCCTGCTGGTCCAGGGCTTCAAATCAGCAACCTTTTGGTCCCAAAGCTGCTTCTCTAACCTTTAGGCCATGGCTTCCCCTACTGTAGCAGGAGCGAGCGGTAACTTTTCTGTCAGTATGCTATGCACCATCATGCTGTCAACATCGGTACCTGTGTTACACATGTTTTTGTGACAACATGCACATGCGCATATGCAATTTTACTCTGGATCTCAAACTTGTCTTCTTCTTCTTCTTCTTCTTCTTTTGGCTGCTTCTGTTAGGGGTCACCACAGCGGATCATCCTTCCCAATTTATCGATCCGCATATGCGACTTGGCATAGGTTTTTACACCGGATGCCCTTCCTGATGCAACCCTCCCCAGTCTATCTGGGCTTGGGACCGAACTCACTGCATGCTAAGTGTGACTGGGCAAAACACACACCTGTGCTAAGTCACCCTACCTATCAACAGAAAAGCCTCATTTCATGTTGTAGCTGTAGTTTATCAGGACAGTGTATCGTTAAAACAGGCGATGCATGTGTGTGTGTTGAAACCACAGCTCTGATCCTTTCTGGAGCCTTCATGCCTGTTTCTCCTGCCAGCTCGCTTCAGGGGAAAAATCCTGAAAGTTCCGAGCTCTTGCACTCTCACCGGTGGTCTCACAGCAGGCGGGTCTTTCAGCTCTCATCACCTCGAAATCTGCTAAATCAATCAAACACACTTTGCGTGACTCAAACCCCAAATTTCCTATAAACAGTGACTCTATGATCATAATAAATCCACAGCAGAGACTCAACACGTTAACGCAGTGTAAGCAAAACATCCGTCTAATCTCTGCACTAACCTCTGACTCCATTCAGTGCTTTTCCAATAGTCCATTCTGATGCCATCTTTACCACAGGGCGTTTAAAAGTTACTGTGTTAAACTTGCTAACTTATTTAATACTTTATTTTAGTATGAGAGTAGCTTCCTCGCGAGCTAGCTAGCTGTTTAATTATGTGGATTTAGCTACTTCAGTGGCATTCTATCACAGTAGCGCTAGCTATATTTACTACTTTATGTTGCAGCACTGTTTTGTTAGCTGTTTAGATCGATATGTTTATCTACATAAATAGGGTCAATAAGTCATTTTAATATTTATTTAGTTTTTTTTTAACTGATTGATGTTGCGGAACTACAAATAACGTAACAGTCTCAGTAGAGTGTAGTGATGTAATGTTCTGTAATATTGCTAGCACATGGTTGTTTTACATGATCTTAAGTGAAACATGATGGAGTGTGTGAACGCTGCAGAGCACAACATCCTGTTCTGTGTGTCATAACATTACAATGGTTTCTTTGAGCTCTTAAAAGCTTATGGAGCCTCTGAAGTGTGTCGAGTTCTTCCGTTACAATTCCATTGGAAGGTCCTGTGTTTATGTGTGTGTGTGTGTGTGTGTGTGTGTGTGTGTGTGTGTCTAAAAGACCTGAAATGTTACAAGCTCCCTAGAGTGGAATAAAGCCACATTTCAGAACTCTAATGGAGCATTAATGGCAAAGAATAAAACAATGAAAGGAAACAGAAAAAGAAATGAGGTAAACGGAGTTGAAGAGTTTTATGTTTCTTTCTCTTCCTGATCCTCATTTTGCTCTCGGCAGGGTGTGTCTAAGTACAGAAGTGTGTGAGTATGGAAGTGTGTATGTAACTTCACACACTGTGATAACCTACAATTCCCAGCTTTGTATCATGACTTCTTGGAAGTAGTAGGATGTGTCTCAGATGTCATGGGAATTCCCCGTAGACACAGAACTTGCTTTTTGACTCTGTGTGTGTGTGTGTGTGTGTGTGTGTGTGTGTGTGTGTGTGTGTGTGTGCGTGTGTGTGTGTGCGTGTGTGTGTGTGTGTTATTGCTTTTTCCCAAGACCATACTGCACTGCCTTGATGCCTTGATGTCTCATACTATAACAGTCCAACATACCACTGTTTGCTTCTGAAGTAAAAAATACATGCATTTAATTTCAGTTCAATTCCTTAGTGCCTTTTTATCACATTAAAATAGCATAGCATGCTACAACCCAAGCTCTAATCACTATACACTGCAACCCTGCTATACCGAACTCTTTTACTACAAACTTTTGCATACAACAAACTAAGTTCATGTCCCCCACCTTTAGTGACAGTGAGTCTGAATCTTAAAAAAAATCACTGTCACGTCCATGCATGTTGGCGCTCAGAACGCACAGTGCACGCAGCACCATTAGGACTAATTACTATGCACCTGTTCCAGATAAGAGCACAATCACAGCGTGCACTTATAAGGACTCTCTAAACACACAGACTTGGTGAAGTATATGCACTGTTCCTAGTGTCTCACGTTACCAAGCCTTGTATCTGTGTATTGCCTTTGTTTTGAGTATTTGGACTCTGCCTTTCGTCTTTGCCTCTGCCATTCTGTTTGTGTCTCACTTGACCATTACCTGTTTCATGACCCTGCCTTTGTCTGATGTTTTGAACTGTTTGTCTGCCTATTTGTAAATAAACACTCTTCCTGCAATTACATTCATCATTCGCCTGCTTACATGACACACGTGTTCCTCTTCCCACCAGAGACAAACAATAAAGGCCAATTTATGCTGACAACCCAGTCCTCGCAGATGGCGTCGCAGACGGCGTCTGCGAAGCCCCCCCCTTCGCAGACGCTCTGCGCGCACCTCCCAAAAATTGTGACCACCGCAGACAGCCTCGCAGACAGCCTCGCAGACAGCGTCGCAGACAGTGTCGCAGACAAGAGGGCTCTGATTGGTCCACTCTACATCCGCTGTACACGCACTTCCGCTTCCCTACTTTCCCGGTTTGTTTTGTTTTCACGACTGCCATTTTTAAAAACACGAGCGAAGATGGAGCAGCACGAAGAGCGGTTGATCGAGGAAGTGAGGAAGTGCGTACATCTATACGACTCCAGTTCTAGTCATTATTGAGGTATTTCACCTGACGTCACAGGGTCACGTGACGCCCTGGTGTCCACCATTTTGGACGGCAAGCTAGCTAATGTCAACAACAGTAGCTAGTATGTTACTGTAGCAATATTTACGTTCAGTCATTTGGATGACTGTTAAAACCTTTCAGTCTCAAGTTTTTCCTTTACTGGATTTACTAGTTTACTGAGCTAGCGCGCGATGGCTCCCGGCTTGGCCGGCGAGCGCGCGATGGCTCCCGGCTTGGCCGGCGAGCGCGCGATGGCTCCCGGCTTGGCCGGCGAGCGCGCGATGGCTCCCGGCTTGGCCGGAGAGCGCGCGATGGCTCCTGGCTTGGCCGGAGAGCGCGCGATGGCTCCCGGCTTGGCCGAGCGCGCTAGCTCAGTAAACTAGTAAATCCAGTAAAGGAAAAACTTGAGACTGAAAGGTTTTAACAGTCATCCAAATGACTGAACGTAAATATTGCTACAGTAACATACCAGCTACGATGTTGTTGACATTAGCTAGTGCTAACAGCTAGTTGCTAATACACTGCTACAACACAGACACCGACCCTAATAATACAGTTCTTAGTCATTGCCTGGTAACAGCAAATTTATAACGGGCCATGTCTCAACAGACTAAGAAGTTATTTCAATGACATTTAATAACATTTTGTTTATCCTGAGGACCGAAAGTAAATGAAAATGTGAACAAACCTTAGCTGTAATAAGATGGCGACCACCGGCTCCAGGGACGACCCGCTGATGTAGGCATGTTACCCAGCCTGACACAAAATATTTGTAGGCATCCAAACTCTTATACGCTTTCAGATCAATACCTGTGTATGGCGATGGGTTTTTAATGACATAGGTATACAGATCATGTGGGCCGAAGTCAGGTAAAGACGAGGGCTTCGTGTACTTCCGTACGTCAGTGAACAATCCTGGTGGAAGCAGGTAAACGTCGTTCTCTAAGCCTGCTAACCTCAATTTTTGCAAATACCTCTCCCTCTGCTCGCCCTGTAAATGCCCTACATCACTGGATAGTGAAGGTGTTTTCTGCATCTCGCTCCTTTTTCTTTTATGTTTTTCGTTTGTCGCCTTCCTCGCATTCAAACTGATTCGAGCCGTGCCGTCCAAAATGGCAGCATCACATGACTTGGTCACGTGAGTGAAATACCTCAATAAGTAACCGGAGGATAAACACTCCACTAACCACACCCACCAACTACTCCTAGCGATTTCGCGACTTCACGCCCCCTTGTATTGTGGCGGTGAATAACATTGCGCACGCCTATTACTCCCCGCTCAACGATAAATTACAACTGTCTGCGAAAAGCTATCTGCGAAAGCCTTGTCGCAAGAGCATGCAGAGGCCTTAAGTAATCAGGTCCACAGTCAAGTTAACAATACATGGTAATGCCAAAAAACAAAGGCTTAGGTGTTGATCACTAACAATTATTGAGAACAGTGATCAAAGGATCGATAAAAGGACAAAACAACTGCTGATACCACTAAACTTAACACCTAGTTAAAGCATACGGGCAGTGTTTTTATACTAGGCTTAACAGCATGCCACTGCGCTGATGAACCTCCCAAACATTTGTATGGGAGAACAGCGTGTTTTCATTTGGCCTTTAAAGACGTTTAAAAGTGTTTAAGCTACGTAAAACGAGTGTTGATTCAAGAATAAATAACATATTTACAGAATATATTGTTAATTTTGTGCGGCATTGTGATGAGCTTTTACTTTAAGCGTTTTTTAACGTCATGTAATGCAATACACCAAATTCATGGACACCGCCATCTTGTGTTTTTTAGTGATGTTCGTCACTGGTGCGTGTTTTTTTGTTGTTGCTTCAAGCTTGCTCACTGTTGGTTCAATCAGCTTGAAACTCATGATTCCCACCTAGTGGTCGAATCTCTCATATTGATTTGATTTTCCAATAAAATCGGCTGAACACTTTGCTGTCTAGTGCCCGTGAAAGATCGGATCACTGGGGAAAATTTTGTATCCTTCCTAAAAATCAATGATTTTCCTAATATTTTTTCATAGAGAAAAAATGAGAAGGTGTATAAATATCAGTAATACTGTTTTGATGAGAATTCACAAAAGTGTGACCTTCTTATACACAGCGCATTCGAGCATCACTGTCATTAGTCATGCTTGGTGTCCACAATTTAAAGTGAACGTACCCGCTAAATTCTGGCTTTTATGTTTAAACACAAAGGACGGCCCAGTTTCATTGACGTATTATTTTTAAGCCTTCTTGGTGCAGAATTGTGATCTACAAGAAGAAGCCCATCCATTATCTGTAGCTGCTTATCCTGTACAGGGTCACAGGAGCCTATCCCAGCTGACTATGGGTGAGAGGCAGGGTACACCCTGGACAAGTTGTCAGATCATCACAGGGCTGGCACATAGAGACAAACAACCATTCACACTCACACCTACGGTCAATTTAGAGTCACCAGTTAACCTAACCTGCATGTCTTGGGACTGTGGGGGAAACCGGAGCACCTGGAGGAAACCCACGCAGACACAGGGAGAACATGCAAACTCCACACAGAAAGGCCCTTGTCGGCCATGGTGCTCGAACCCAGGACCTTCTTGCTGTGAGGCGACAGCGCTAACCACTACACCACCGTGCCGCCCCACACGAAGAAGCCTTTATCTGTAATTCTTACCCTGATACTCTAAACTATAAATCTCTTTATTTTTGGCTTTTTGGTCTATTCATTTCTGATTAAGGTTTTTTTCTCATGAATGGAAAATTAAACCAATGGAAAATGATTGCTGGTTTGTGACCGGGGCAACGGACAGAAATGGAAATTTTATAAAACACTGAATTTTCATAACTTTGTTTTTTTTAAAAGACATATTTACAAAATTAAACAAGTTTTCAATTCAGATCTTCACACTCTTTAATTTGATACATTACACAACATTATGACAACTGCTTTAAAAAATGGCCTGTCATTGCTATTTATACCCCCCCGCCCACGACATAAATGACATCACTGATGAGTTGCAACACATGAATGAAGTAAATGGTGAAGATTTAGAAAACATAGCGAGTCAGTGGGTGGACACTGACAACAATACACCAGTAACCTCCATCATTTCCGTAACAGATGAAGAAATCACCGCCTCCGTTCGTGATCCTTTAACTCAGTCGATAAACTGTGATAGTGACTTGGAAGGAGAAATTCGTGATCAGGAGAAAGTGCCTAAAATTGTGCAATGCGCTAGTGTTTGGTGTGACAAGTGGGTTGATTTCAGTATTACAAACTTTTCAGTGTAAAGAACTATTTGGACGTCCCCAAGGAGTTCGTTATAGCGGGGTTGCAGAGTATTATGCATCAGAACAATTACAGTCTGTTGCTGCTTGTTTTCTTCATAAAGTCTTGTTTTTACATTCTGCCTTTACATTCATTTGACAGCAAACTGTTTGTGCGCATAAAATACTGTGATCTTAGTCTGTAGATTCACATTAGATTTTAAATCTCCAGTCTCATCTCATTATCTCTAGCCGCTTTATCCTGTTCTACAGGGTCACAGGTAAGCTGGAGCCTATCCCAGCTGACTACGGGCGAAAGGCGGGGTACACCCTGGACAAGTCACCAGGTCATCACAGGGCTGACACATAGACACAGACAACCATTCACACTCACATTCACACCTACGGTCAATTTAGAGCCACCAGTTAACCTAACCTGCATGTCTTTGGACTGTGGGGGAAACCGGAGCACCCGGAGGAAACCCACACGGACACGGGGAGAACATGCAAACTCCGCACAGAAAGGCCCTCGCCGGCCACAGGGCTTGAACCCTGACCTTCTTGCTGTGAGGCGACAGCGCTAACCACTACACCACCATGCCGCCCCTAAATCTCCAGTGAACGGAGTTATTAAAATTTGTTCTGTTAAATAATTTGTTACCCAATTTGAATTTTTTAGTTGCCCAGTTTGCACAAATATTCAGCCTAATCCTAACATCGTGTACCTCAATATTGTAAACACAGCTACTAATTGTTGCTATTTTGTACTTTATATAATGTTTGCATGTCTGTGGCCATTCTTCACCCCCGGAGAGATTTAGTATTAAGTGTTTTGTCTTGGTCACAGTCACGATGTTCAGTATGAGCAGATTGTGAAAAAGGGTATTTTCACACTTGATCCAAATACTTGAGTCTGACTCTGGGTTCGTTTAGGGGCGGGACTCACAATCATAGGTTTGCATTCTCGTAGACAAATTCCTTCTGAACTGTGACTTGATTCGTGAACGGCTATTCCATATATGTCACGCTGTGCACTCTGGTTTACAAAATGGGAGGCACTAGGTTCATCCATTTGCTCTTTTTTTTAATTATTTCCTTGTGCTACCAACTTGTTGTTTTTTATGGTTGTCCAACAATATTCGATGATGACAAGGTCCTCCTCTTTGTTGTCTTCTTTGTCTTCCCAGGTCTTGCTGCTGCTGTTAGGGTCGTCACCATCTGTCGCCATCTCTCATGCACCCGCTCATGAGAGAGAAGCCATATCCTGGACTGGCAGATCCTGGGACAATGACGACAGGCGAAGAGACCAGACACGGTAGCAGAGAGAAGGAATTGCCGAAGGTGTTGCGGGGCCTGTTTCTCCTCCCTCAGGCTGGTCCGTTCTTCCTCAAAGTGGTGAACTCCCTGGGACACAGTCCACTTCCAGTTCATGCAGTCTTCGGTGAGGGTCTCAAGGCTGGCAGGATGGATGTTGCAGGACTGTAGAGACCACTTCAAGAAGTCCTTCCCGGTTCTTGGGTCTTCCACGGGAGCAGGTCCCTTCTGTGAGTTCTCCGTAGAAGACCATCCAGGGCATTCAGTTGGGAGCCATTCGGATGACATGTCTGGTCCTCCGTGTGCTACCAACACTCAAGCAGCAAAGAACAGTGCTTTTGGATGCATGGCATGTCATCATGCAGTATTACCTGAAAATATGGAGCTGTTCTTGTATAAAGGAAATTTTTAACCACGCAATTACCATAACAACTATTCCCCTAGCATTACAAGACAAGAGTAACAGGAAGTAACCAGAAGTAAAGTGATAAACTGAACCAATCACATTACTCAGCATAGCTTCTCATAGCTTCTGTACTTGATGTGCGCTATCCCACCATTGGGAGAGTTGAGAGTTGAAGTGAACCTCAGACCACTGTTTTCAACAGGACTAGGATCAAATCTCTTGGCCACTCCTGGGATCAAAAACATAGTTCACACTTCATCAATTCTACTCAACTCTGGGCTCAAACAGCCCCGGCGCCAGAAAAAAAGACAGTCTTTTTGATTCCAGCAGCAGCTCTACAGAGTCCAGGTGAGATTAAACACTAACACAAGTGTGAGACCTGGACATAACGTAGTTTAGGGAAGATCAAATCAGGATGAATTCCCACAAGATTCCACACACACTCTACACACTCGCCAAAAGGTGATAAAGGAAATGTCAGGGTTGTTCTGTGTGTGTGTGTGTGTGTGTGTCTGTGTGTGTGTGTGTGTTTAAGAGTGAGAGAGGAAGAGAGGAGGAATGCGACTGTGGTCCAGACGAGCAGGCAGCCAGCTTCATTCACAAACACAACCCAGATACACACACGTTCTCCGTCTCGTCTCTGAAATTCTCTCTTTTCTCTGTCTCTCTCATCTGTCTCGCTTTACACGCTTGTGTGCTTGTCTTTCATTTTGGTTCATAAATAACGCTTTATTGGTGTTTCTGTCATTATTTAGCCAAAGCAGCAATACATTTAGATTTATTGTCACATTAGAGTTTACACAGTTTAGTCTAAATATCATGTGGAATTTAAGTAACAAAGCAGGTAGATAAATAAGAATAAGCAGAATAAACTCCAAAGGTAAAATCTATCTATTATCTATACCGCTTCTCCATCAGGGTCGTGGGGGAAGCTGGGGTCAGTCGCAGCTCACTTCGGGCAAAAGGCGGAGTACACCCTGGGCAGGTAGCCAATCTATCGCAGGGCTAACAGAAACAAACAACCATTCACACTCACATTCACACCTATGACAAACGTAAAATAAAAAATAAAATAAAACACAGAGGTACAAAAATATGTTGTGTGCATAATGAAAAACAAATAGAAAATAGAGGTATGTGCTGATGCTCAATGTTTTATATTACACCATTACTAGCATGGCCCATTCATGGACAGGGTCAAGGGGTGCCAATATTTTGTGTAGGGCAAGACACTATCTTACTGTGCCATGAAGAGCAAACATCTTATCAATAATTTGGTGCAGTTTCATTTTCATCATTTCTATGTGTATATTTGTATAGCATTGAGCTGCACAGTGAGGTGAGGACTTGCTGCGTTCACATCCCAGGACGTAACGTACAGTTCATCAGAATCACTGAACAGGGAATGCATTATTCATTCTGAAAGAATGCTGCTCTTATTGGGTTTCTGGCAATCAAGGAAAAATGTGTTTCATCTTCCACTTCCACTCGCTCTCAGCACTGCCAAGTCCCTTTCTCTCGATCAGCACTCAGGATTTTGTGGCGTCTTCCTCTCTCCACATCACTTATTCTTCAGTTAGAATTTTCCTTTCCTGGACGTGTTTAATGATTAAGTGTGCCAGTACGGTTGTCTGGTTAAAGGACTGCGAGCGTTATAATTTGATTTATGTCATTTTTCCATATGCTGCGGAATTCAAGGGTGAGAATTTAACCGGTTTCGGTAGTGAGATGCGGTGCGTAGGCAGGGCGAGATTTCTCAAATAAAATCAACAGACATCCTTACATCTTCTCCCAGAGTGTTGCATAAACTGTTATTTTTCTTCAACATAAAATTAAAACATTAATTAAAAAGTTGACAACAGTGCCAATGCATAAATCCCATACTGTTTTGTTAATGGCAAAATTTCAAGAATTTTCTCCAACATTTCCTTCTAAATTTCTTTCTTTCTCTGCTGTTACATTTAACAAGAGCAAATTTAAGCTTTATTCTGGGGCTTAGTGATTGGACCAGTGTCCTGATGGGGCTCTGTCATTGGTCCAATATCCTGATGGGGCTCTGTCATTGGTCCAGTGTCATAATGGGGCTCTGTCATTGGTCCAGTGTCTTGATGGGGCTCAGTTATTGGTCCAATATTCTGATGGGGCTCTGTCATTGGGACAATATCCTGATGGGGCTCTGTCATTGGTCCAGTGTCTTGATGGGGCTCTGTTATTGGTCCAGTGTCTTGATGGGGCTCTGTCATTGGGCCAGTGTCCTGATGGGGCTCTGTCATTGGTCCAGTGTCTTGATGGGGCTCTGTTATTGGTCCAGTATCCTGATGGGGCTCTTTCATGGGGCCAGTGTCCTGATGGGCTCTGTGACTGGCTCAGTTTTCTGTTGGGCCTCTCTGGTTAGTCTAATGTCCTGTTGGGGCTCATTGTCCTGAAGGCACACCCAACATCCTAAAGGGCCTCTATGATTGATGTAGTGTCCTGAAAACTTTCTGAGATTAGTCCAATATCTTAAGAGTTCTCTGTGATTGGGCCAGTGAACTGAAGAGTGTCTCTGTTTGACCAAGTTCCTACTGGGTGCCTGTGATTGGTCCAATGTCATGATGAGTTGTTGGCATAGTGTCTCAATGGCTTTCTCTTAATGGGTGAGTGACCTGATGGACCGCTGTGGCTGTGCTCCACATCACATTTGTATAACAGTACACGATGAAAAGATGTGAGTTACATCTGATTTATTCCACTTTGATAATGAAGTGTGTGTGATATGGAAAAAGTCTGGAAAATAAAGCTCCCTGTGCTTCATTTCTGATTGTGTGTGTGTGTGTGTGGGGGGGGGGGGGGTGGCTTTACTCTGAACTTTCTTCCCAGGCTAAAATAAATGGAAATTGTTTTCTCTTTCGCTATTATTGTCAGCAGTTGAGGACACACACACACACACACATCAGGTAGTTAATATGCAGCAGTGCAGAGGTCAGTCTGGTTTGTATGGGGTGTTTATGGGTGCAATCTTCTTTAGATGTTTTGCAGGAGTCTGGCAACCACTACAAAGCACCCCCTGATTACACACACTGTATTTAACACACACACACACACACACACACACACTCTCTCTCTCTCTCTCTCTCTCTCTCTCTCTCTCTCTCTCTTCTCTCTCATCGGGACCAAATTAGTGGTCTCACACAACTTACTACCTGCACTCGAAATGAAAGAGGAGAAAAGAGGTAAGTGGCACTATTATCATGATTATCATTGGGGGAGTCATAAACACACGTGGTGGAGCTTGTCCACAAAGACAGGACACCACAGTGTGTTTCATCTCTGAAATCACAGCATACGGCTTTTTCAGTGTGTGTATGTGTGTGCGTGCGTGTGGGTGGGTGTGGGAAAGGGCTCATCCAAGAATGGTTTAAGAATGAAGGAATGCCTTTAATGCCTTTCTGAAAAATCAAACCTGAATGTTTTTTTAATGTTTTTTTAAGGAACAGTCTGTTACTTTTCTGTGTATATAGAAAAGCTTGTAAAAGACATGTTCCCCCCCCCACACACACACACACAGAGAACAAAATGAAAGTTGTAAAAATGACTACACTTAATTCTATACATGTAATTTAAATCAGCTGGGTTTATTTATTTATTTATTCTTACAACTAATGATGTCTGAAGAATTCTGAAGAACGACAACCACTTCTTAAGAGAGTTCGATTTAGTTGTCTCGAATTTCTTCTTTTGGCTGCTCTCATTAACAGTCACCACAGCAGATCTGTTCCACATAGGTTTTACACTGGGTACCCTTCCTGACACAACCCTCCCCAGGCTTGGGACTGGGATTAAGTACAACCCCGATTCCAAAAAAGTTGGGACAAAGTACAAATTGTAAATAAAAACGGAATGCAATAATTTACAAATCTCAAAAACTGATATTGTATTCACAATAGAACATAGACAACATATCAGATGTCGAAAGTGAGACATTTTGAAGCTTCATGGCAAATATTGGCTCATTTGAAATTTCATGACAGCAACACATCTCAAAAAAGTTGGGACTGGGGCAATAAGAGGCTGGAAAAGTTAAAGGTACAAAAAAGGAACAGCTGGAGGACCAAATTGCAACTCATTAGGTCAATTGGCAATAGGTCATTAACATGACTGGGTATAAAAAGAGCATCTTGGAGTGGCAGCAGCTCTCAGAAGTAAAGATGGGAAGAGGATCATCAATCCCCCTAATTCTGCACCGACAAATAGTGGAGCAATATCAGAAAGGAGTTCGACAGTGTAAAATTGCAAAGAGTTTGAACATATCATCATCTACAGTGCATAATATCATCAAAAGATTCAGAGAATCTGGAAGAATCTCTGTGCGTAAGGGTCAAAGCCGGAAAACCATACTGGGTGCCCGTGATCTTTGGGCCCTTAGACGGCACTGCGTCACATACAGGCATGCTTCTGTATTGGAAATCACAAAATGGGCTCAGGAATATTTCCAGAGAACATTACCTGTGAACACAATTCACCGTGCCATCCGCTGTTGCCAGCTAAAACTCTACAGTTCAAAGAAGAAGCCGTATCTAAACATGATCCAGAAGCGCAGACGTCTTCTCTGGGCCAAGGCTCATTTAAAATGGACTGTGGCAAAGTGGAAAACTGTTCTGTGGTCAGAAGAATCAAAATTTGAAGTTCTTTATGGAAATCAGGGACGCCGTGTCATTCGGACTAAAGAGGAGAAGGACGACCCGAGTTGTTATCAGCGCTCAGTTCAGAAGCCTGCATCTCTGATGGTATGGGGTTGCATTAGTGCGTGTGGCATGGGCAGCTTACACATCTAGAAAAACACCATCAATGCTGAAAGGTATATCCAGGTTCTAGAGCAACATATGCTCCCATCCAGACGACGTCTCTTTCAGGGAAGACCTTGCATTTTCCAACATGACAATGCCAAACTACATACTGCATCAATTACAGCATCATGGCTGCATAGAAGAAGGGTCCGGGTACTGAACTGGCCAGCCTGCAGTCCAGATCTTTCACCCATAGAAAACATTTGGCGCATCACAAAACAGAAGATACGACAAAAAGACCTAAGACAGTTGAGCAACTAGAATCCTACATTAGACAAGAATGGGTTAACATTCCTATCCCTAAACTTGAGCAATTTGTCTCCTCAGTCCCCAGACGTTTACAGACTGTTGTAAAGAGAAAAGGGGATGCCTCACAGTGGTAAACATGGCCTTGTCCCAACTTTTTTGAGATGTGTTGTTGTCATGAAATTTAAAATCACCTAATTTTTCTCTTTAAATGATACATTTTCTCAGTTTAAACATTTGATATGTCATCTATGTTCTATTCTGAATAAAATATGGAATTTTGAATCTTCCACATTTCCGCATTCCGTTTTTATTTACAATTTGTACTTTGTCCCAACTTTTTTGGAATCGGGGTTGTATGCACTGGCTTGTACAACCCCACTGGCTGGGTATTTTATCTAATCTGTATGTCTTTGAACCATGGGGGAAACTGGCGCACCCTGAGGAAAACCACGCAGACACGGGGAGAACATGCAAACTCCACACAGAAAGGCCCCTGTCGGCTACTGGGACTGAACCCAGAACCTTCTTGTTGTGCACTACACCACCGTGTCACCCTAATTTGTCTCTATTTATTTATTTGTTTGTTTTTCTCTCTATTTAATGCTACTAAATTTCTCTGGCTCAATTAAATAATATCGGTACTGTGATAAATTATGTGACAATATCACTGGTGTCATCAGTAGTTTTAGTACAATTACACACTGATTTAAAGTAGCAGAGCGACTCATTAAAATTGTTTTGATTGCAAAACAATTTTGTTCCAAATGTTTTATTTTCCCTGTTTTAAAGAGTTAAATTAGATACATTTGCAGACATTTAATAAAAGCATCACTGGCTCACATTTATCAACCTGGATATGAATGACTTTATTTGTAAATAGTTCACAGGAGCATTTACACTAGAAATGTAGCCGTAATGAAAATTCAGCTATTGGGGAAATTATTCATTTCCTACTTTTCACTCCTGAGTTTGTGTAAATTAGATTGATCTGCTTTAATCCTATAATCGTCAATGAGTTGCTATAAGTTTTATTTGCAGATTATAAATTTGGGCAGCATGGTGGTGTAGTGGTTAGCGCTGTCGCCTCACAGCAAGAAGGTCCAGGTTCGAGCCCCGTGGCCGGCGAGGGCCTTTCTGTGTGGAGTTTGCATGTTCTCCCCGTGTCCGCGTGGGTTTCCTCCGGGTGCTCCGGTTTCCCCCACAGTCCAAAGACATGCAGGTTAGGTTAACTGGTGACTCTAAATTGACCGTAGGTGTGAATGTGAGTGTGAATGGTTGTCTGTGTCTATGTGTCAGCCCTGTGATGACCTGGCGACTTGTCTAGGGTGTACTCCGCCTTTCGCCCGTAGTCAGCTGGGATAGGCTCCAGCTTGCCTGCGACCCTGTAGAACAGGATAAAGCGGCTAGAGATAATGAGATGAGATGAGATTATAAATTTGAAACAAAAATTGAAAAAAAAAAACCTGTACAGAACTGCTGATGGTGTGGATTATTTTTAAAAATCTCATTAAATACACTGTCATGACCCTGCTGCTGGAATTGCTTTGTAAAGGTTAAAGGTCTGAGAATGTCTGAGTTGTGACATGGGAAAATTCATGCCATTTTATTTTAGAACATAAATAATACACACACACACACACACACACACACACACACACACACACACACACACACACACACACAAAACCACTAATCCCAGTTTATTATCTACATGCGTCACACTACCACAGTTTTAGAGTTCATGAACTTTCTCAAGGTCTAATGCTTCATTGTATGAGCTCCACCCGCTACACTGGAATGCCAACGAACCACACACACACACACACACACACACACACACACACACACACACACACACACTCTCTCTCTCAAAAATACACAGGACTGCTTACATTCCAAGGCTCTCAATACATCTGTATATGCTGTTCTGTTCACTATGGTTGTAATTAGTGGTTATTTGAGTTACTGTAGCCTTCCTATCAGCTCATACCAGTCTGTCTAGTCTCCTCTGACCTCTCTTATCAATAAGGCACTTCCACCCACACGACAGGAAATTTTTTCACACCTGTCTGTGTAAAATCTTGAGTTTCTGAAATGCTTAAACTGGCATCAACAACTATGCTACAGTCAGAAGCCTCTTTCCCACACAAAGCCTGTTAATATATGAATTAAAAACAACATGTAATAGATAACAAATTTTCATTCCCACTCAGTCGTCCATAACAGTAAAGTAACGGGTGTTGTGTATTCCCACCTGACTGTGTTTAACAGGACAATATGGAGCGTGAACCTCTGTGAGCCGTGTAAAACATGAGGCTGGATATGATGTATAATTCAGTCCAGTTTCCAGCCATATCTGCTGATGTTTTCTTTCCTTGTTGTTTTGAATTTGTGGCCGGTTGCTTTACAGTGATGCAGTGTGAGTATTCAGATTATGTAGGTGAAATAGTTCCATCGCTGTATCACTGCATCATCATTTACGCAGTGTTTCCAACACATCGGCTGCACCCGAATACTCATACTGCCTTACTACAGAGTATACAAAAAGCAGCACGTCATAATCCGTAGGGTGTCTGACTCAATAAACTCGATTAATCCAGTTTAATAATCAGTAGGTATTTAATAGTAGTCGAATGGTACCCAGATGATCTACTACATCCATAGTATGCAAAAGTACCAGAACGTACAGTAACGTTTGGAGTAGTAGGTACTTATCTGATATTAGTGTATACTGAGTATTCACATTCAGCCACAAATAGGCATGTAATGAATGAATGAATGAATGAATTTAGTTTTATTTTCGAACCTATATAAAAAAATGTATGTAACTATTTGTACATACAAAAGAAAGAAAACGAGAAATTAACAAAAAATAAATAAAATAACATAAAGAGCTAAGACATTACAAAACACCGCACATTGTTCGAAAAAGGAGTGGGAAGAAGTACAATACTTTTTTTAATTTCCCACCCCTTTTTAACTACCCCGAAATCCAAACTACATTAATACACCTATAAAAATATATACCATATATACACTTCATGAATATCTATATAATTACAAAAATAAATATATACTACATACCATATATATATATATATATATATATATATATATATATATATATATATATACACACTTCATAAATATATATATAAATATTTAATTACAAAAATAAATATATACTACATACCATATATACACATCATAAATATCTATATTAATATATAATTACAAAAATATATATACTATATGCCATATATACACTTCATAAATATATATATAAATATATAATTACAAAAATAAATATCTACTACATACCTATCCCTGTAAATATGAATATATAAACTATCCCCATAAATAAATATATACCATATATACCATATACTAAGTTCATTCTAATATAACAATCAACCCTATTCTATTTATAGATTTATCCCTCATCATCCTCCGTTAACATACTTCCTCTTCTATATACTTGTTTAAAAATATTTTTTGTACCTTTTTTAAACAGATTTATATTTGCACTTTGTTTTATTTCTGTCTCCAGTCTGTTCCATAAAGTCACCCCACAGCTCGATACACACATGCTTTTCATATTTGTTCGAACCTTTGTTTTTTTTTAAATTTAGGTCTCCCCTTAGATTATATCCCCCCTCTCTCTCACTAAACGTTCCTTGTATATTTTTTGGCAATAGATTATTTCTCGCTTTGTACATTATTTGTGCTGTTCTGAATTTGACCAGATCCATAAATTTCAACATGTGTGATTTTATGAATAGTGAGTTTGTGTGATCTCTGTATCCTGTTTTGTTTATTGTCCTTATTGCTCTTTTCTGTATTGTACATATCGGCTGCAGAGTGGTTTTGTAGGTGTTTCCCCAGACTTCGACACAGTAAGTCAGATATGGCAAAAATAACGCGTAATATAGAGTATGCAAAGATTTGCAATCGAGAATATGTTTTGTTTTCCAAAGAATTGCCGAGCACCTTGCCAGTTTTGCTCATATGTATATGTAATGGTATGTAGTGTGCCAATTAATCTCAATACAAATTTATGAATTGATGAAATTAAAAAAATAATCATGATTATTTTCAAGTTGCATAATCTCTTAGTTTTTCCTAGCTGTAATTGTGTTGTTTACACAGCAGAGGGCACAATAACATAAAATAGCGGAAACACACGTGACTTCACCATAGGCAGAAGTGACACAGCTCTGGTTTAATGGCGTTAAATAAAAAACAGATCTAAAATGGAAAAAAGCTCTTGTGTGATTGACTGTACAAATAGATTTAACAACAAACTGCAGCTATCTTTTTACAGACTTCCAAAAGCTAAAGAAAATAGAAGAAAATGGTAGGTGCTAAAATGTTCATAAAAGTTTATAGTTTTATAAAGAAAAGGCCTATTTATTATTCATTTTTTAAATTTTTAATAAAAGGTATATTTTACGTAATAGACGATTATATTTTAACCCAACCTTTACAAATGTGGGTAAATAATTATTGTTGGTTATTAATAAAATTAAATAAAAGTTGTAGTTTTTTATTTAACAAAAGGAATATTTAAGTTGATTTAAAAAATAGGAAAATAAATGCTTTTTTTTTGGTAAAAAAAAAAATTCTTGATTTAATTTTTCCCAAAAAATACTGTGGGAAAATCAAATCATGAACCAATATCACGAATTGAATCAAATCATGAATTGGGTGAATCGTTACATGCCTAGCCATAAACTTTTCTTAGGCGACTAAGAAAATAAGAAGGTCAAGGCGACTTGATCGTTAGATCATCCAGCATCAAAGCATCGAGGTGAGGTGAGAAGCATGCATTTTGTGAAGTATGTTGGCCCAATTTCTAGATCAATTTTCTTCAAATATGGCACTCAGAATGCAGGAGAATGCACCATTTTACACCTTTTTTTTTTTTTTAATTTTCCGGGAGAGCATGCCCCCAGATTCCCTTAGAAGGACGCGACTGTGCTATGCAATCTGATCTACCGCTTTTCATTCTCTGGGGGTTGGCAAGTATGTGAGTATATTTCAGACCTGTGGGAAACACACTGTCACCACCAGCAACGTCACGACCGGTCACAAAACATTAATCCATTTAGAGCCATGGCAAAAGATTACCATTAATGTTACAAGGTCACCAGGGAATAGATTAACAGTTCAGCTTTATCATTTTGCTCCCATTCCCACATGACACCATTACAGCATAACAGCAGTAAATAAACAGTGTTCAGTGGGAATGCGGTTAGAGTTACTGAGATCACAGAGGTTTGTCCCTATTTTGATATTTGATGTGAACATTAACTGAAGCTCCTGAACTGTATCTACATGATCCACATGATTCTGCCACATGACTGACTGATTGGATGGCTACATGAGTTTCCGTTTCCGGTTGAGAGTACGCTGTGTGCGTTTTGGCTGCTGCTTCTCACCGGAGCGTTTCATTTTTTTCCTTTTGTTTTTCTTTTTTGTGTTTGTGTAGTTTGATGTTTGTTTTTTGTTTGAGTGTTTTGTCCACCGGTTGTGGCGTAGCTCCGGACCCAGTTTTGGCGTTGGTTTCCTTCAGGCCTTGGTGTGCCGTGGGTGATGCCTGTGCTCCTTGCTATGGACTGCAGTGAGCTAATTGCTCTTTTTAACATCGGGGTTGTCCGCGCTCTGTGCGGCGGTGCTTTTGTTCTTGGTGCGGTGTTCTGAGCGATGTTGCCCGGCGGCGGTGCGGCGGCTGTGCAGGCGGTGTGGGATTTATCTTCGTTCACCTGGTGGGACTGTAGTAGCTATGCCATTGGAATTACATCCTGACCCTCTTCTGGTGGACTCTTTTTTTAATTTATTAATTTATTTTTATTTTTTCCCCCAACTGTAAAGCTACCTTGGGTGTGAGAAAGGCGCTATATAAATTGAACTGATTATTATTTATTATTAATTAACAGGGGTACAGGCATTCCTATTAAAGTGGCCAGTGGTTATATATGAAAATAGATGGCTTTGAGTTCAGTGGAAATTTTCAGACTGAGACTAACACCTCCATGGCCTCAATTTGTCCATATGATGCCTAAAATCGTGCTATAAACATCCCCGTGTATGACACGGCATCGTCCCATTACCAGCACCTGAACATCGATTTTCATATATTATATCATCACATTCAAATAAGGCACATCTACAGAACTACAGGACGGGCACGCCTTCTATAAAACTAATGTGACTATTCATTACAGAGTGTAAATAATCTGTTTGGGAGTTAAAACACCTACACACAGACTTGGCTGCTAATCTCAGTTTGGATTTCACATTTTGTGAGCTTATCAGATTCCCACTGTTAGTGAGAAACAGAAAGAGTTTTGCTTTAAGTCTTACTTCAAACATTGCGCAACTACCACAACAGAGAAAGGAGGTGTGTGTGTGTGTGTGTGTGTGTGTGTGTGTGTGTGTGTGTGTGTGTGTGTGTGTGTGTGTGTGAGAGACTATGTATCACTTCACCATCTGCCAGAAGAACATGACTGAGGAAACGGTTTAGTGTGACTATGGAGTGTCTGCTTTCTTTGCTCATGCTATAATCAAAATGGAGTCATGTGTCAACATGTTTATAAAAAAGATCCCATATTATGTTCTTGCTGTTGTGTTAATCGCA
>NC_083581.1:44406699-44511699 GCF_027579695.1 Neoarius graeffei
ATTATATATTTTTTCCAACCAGAGCGCGCTCGAAGTATAAAATCCCACCAGGAAGTTAAAATACTTCAGAAAAAATGTGCATGTATATTTTCCACTTGCGGGACCCCGAGACTTTTTATTCCGGAGGCTTGAAGCGCGCTCGCGACCCGGGCTCCATCGTGAGCGCACCGGAGCACCGCGCCGAGCTGCACTGACGCACCGCACCACTGAGCGCTCTTTACCATCACTACTTTAAAGTGGGGGCGGGTGCACGCGGGGAGCTTTACCTAACACCCGGAACGGAGCACAGAGGAACCGGATCATTCACACAGCCAACACTACTAGAACTATACTATCAGGGGCGGAGCTAGGACTTTTCAAACTGAGGTCACACACTGACTGGCAGCCTGAGTACATGAAAAAAATACATTGAATCTTCTTTTCTTCTTCTTCTTCTTCTTCTTCTTCTTCTTCTTCTTCTCTTCTTCTTCTTCTCCTGGCTGTTCCCGATTAGGGGTCGCCACAGCAGATCTTTTGTCTCCATTGCGCCCTGTCTTCCACTTCCTTCTCTACCACACCTGCCACTTTCATGTCCTCGGGTGGCACGATGGTGTAGTGGTTAGCGCTGTCGCCTCACGCCAAGAAGGTCCGGGTTCGAGCCCTGTGGCCGGCGAGGGCCTTTCTGTGCAGAGTTTGCATGTTCTCCCTGTGTCCGCGTGGGTTTCCTCCGGGCGCTCCGGTTTCCCCCACAGTCCAAAGACATGCAGGTTAGGTTAACTGGTGACTCTAAATTGACCGTAGGTGTGAATGTGAGTGTGAATGGTTGTCTGTGTCTATGTGTCAGCCCTGCAATGACCTGGCGACTTGTCCAGGGTGTACCCCGCCTTTCGCCCGTAGTCAGCTGGGATAGGCTCCAGCTTGCCTGCGACCCTGTAGAACAGGATAAAGCGGCTAGAGATAATGAGATGAGATGAGGTCACACACTGACTGGCAGCCTGAGTACATAAAAAAATACATTGAATCTTCTTTTCTTCTTCTTCTCTTCTTCTTCTCCTGGCTGCTCCCGATTAGGGGTTGCCACAGCAGATCTTTCGTCTCCATTGCTCCCTGTCTTCCACATCCTTCTCTACCACACCTGACACTTTCATGTCCTTGGGTGGCACGGTGGTGTAGTGGTTAGCGCTGTCACCTCACAGCAAGAAGGTCTGGGTTCGAGCCCCGTGGCTGGCGAGGGCCTTTCTGTGTGGAGTTTACATGTTCTCCCCGTGTCCATGTGGGTTTCCTCCGGGTGCTCCGGTTTCCCCCACAGTCCAAAGACATGCAGGTTAGGTTAACTGGTGACTCTAAATTGACCGTAGGTGTGAGTGTGAATGGTTGTCTGTGTCTATTGCCGCTTTTCCACTACCAGCGTGGCTGAGTTGGGCTGAGCCGTGCTGTGCTGAGTTGGGCTGAGTCGAGCTGAGTGGGGCTGTTGGCGTTGCATTTCGACTACAACTGCGCTGAACCGTGCTGGCTGGAAGTGGGTGGACACATTGGGTGGAGTTAGTGAAAGTGGGTGGACGTCACGTGATGTCGTTAGGCGGCACAAACAATGACATCAGTGACCTTTTAAACGGTAGTCTCACGACCCGGATAGTAAACAATAAACATGGAGGACATGGAGTCGTTAGTGTTGCTGGTCTTGGTGCTGTGGCTTGTTGTCACCGACAACGCCAACAGATACTGGCAAGAGCGTATAGATGAGGCGAGGCACATAAGGCTTCATAATTCTCGTAATTCGTAATTCTTCTTCTTCCGGGTTTACGGTGTTTACAGATCCCAGCGTGCTCGCGGGGTGTGTGTGGGCATGTGAGGACACTCCTCCTCACCAATCAGTGCACAGGGGAGTGTCTCCTCACGCCCCTAGCCCCACTCGGCTCGGTTTGGCTCGCTTCAGCCCCACTCCAAAACCGTGCGAGTTTTGGGTGCTGAGTAGGGCTGAAACGAGCTGAGTCGTGCCGCTCTGAGGTAGTCGAAACTCGAGCCGTGTCGGGCTGAAGTGAGCTGAAGTGAGCTGAAAAAGGGTAGTGGAAAAGGGCCATATGTGTCAGCCCTGCAATGACCTGGCGACTTGTCCAGGGTGTACCCCGCCTTTCGCCCGTAGTCAGCTGGGATAGGCTCCAGCTTACCTGCAACCCTGTAGAACAGGATAAAGCGGCTAGAGATAATGAGATGAGATGAGGTCACACACTGACTGGCAGCCTGAGTACGTAAAAAAATACATTGAATCTTCTTTTCTTCTTCTTCTCTTCTTCTTCTTCTCTTCTTCTCCTGGCTGCTCCCGATTAGGGGTCGTCACAGCAGATCTTTCGTCTCCATTGCTCCCTGTCTTCCACATCCTTCTCTACCACACCTTCCACTTTCATGTCCTCGGGCAGCACGGCGGTGTAAGTGGTTAGCACAGTCGCCTCACAGCAAGAAGGTTCTGGGTTCGAGCCCAGCGGCCGCTGGGGGCCTTTCTGTGTGGAGTTTGCATGTTCTCCCCGTGTCAGCGTGGGTTTCCTCTGGGTGCTCCGGTTTCCCCCACAGTTCAAAGACATGCAGATTAGGTTAATATGGGACGGCCTTGGGCTAAGGTGCCCTTGAGCGAGGCACCTAACTCCCAACTGCTCCCCAGGCGCTGTTAGCATGGCTGCCACTGCTCTGGATATGTGTGAAAGAAAAGAATGAAAGAAAGCACAACTTTATTCATCACACACTTGTGAAATTTCCTCTCTGCATTTAACCCATCTGAAGCAGTGAACACACACATGCGCGCACACACACATACCCAGAGCAGTGGGCAGCCATGCTAACAGCACCCGGGAGCAGTTGGGAGTTAGGTGCCTCGCTCAAGGGCACCTCAGCTCAAGGCCATCTCATATTAACCTAACCGCATGTGTGTATGCTCATTACTCACGTGTGTGCATGTGTGTGCAAGCTCTCCACATGTGCTGTCCCTCTGATGTGCTTGTTCCTTATCCTGTCCGACCAAAATACATTAAATACATTTGAGAAAATAACGCAGACTTTGCATCATTCCGTGGGTGTAAGTGGTTAGCACGGTCGCCTCACAGCAAGAAGGTTCTGGGTTCGAGCCGGCAGGGGCCTTTCTGTGTGGAGTTTGTATGTTCTCCCCATGTCTGCAGGGGTTTCCTCCAGGTGCTCTGGTTTCCCCCACAGTTCAAAGACATCAAAGTCCTTCCTACGCCATAGGGCAACGCCGATCTCCGTTTCCATAGCCCTCGGTCTCTCGCCTATTACATAGCTAGGGTTACAGTGGGGGGTTAGTCCTCTGTTAACCGTGAGAGTTTGACTCCCCACTTGCATCTGTATTGCAGCGTGCCTTGCCAGACAGCAGTAGGTACCATTTTTATGATGGTCTTTGGTATGACCCGACTGTGAGTAGAACTCGCGATCTCCTGATCGAGAGGCGGACACGCTAACCACTAGACCAACTCGCGGTTAGTTCAAAGACATGTGGTTAGGTTAATATGGGACGGCCTTGGGCTGAGGTGCCCTTGAGTGAGGCACCTAACTCCCAACTGCTCCCCGGGTGCTGTTAGCATGGCTGCCCACTGCTCTGGGTATGTGTGTGTGCTCATTGCTCATGTGTGTGTTCACTGCTTCAGATGGGTTAAATGCAGAGAGGAATTTCACAAGTGTGTGATGAATAAAGTTGTGCTTGCTTCTTTCATCTCATGTTGAAAGCTGTTGAGATGTCGGACAATGATTAGACCAAATCAGCTTTATCCGGCAGTGTATGGATAGCGGCTCGATATCTTACCCTAGTCAACCGATACAGATCTCTCTATTCTTGTTGTCTTACTGCTCATCGGCCAAAATGTTTCTAAGTAAAGGGTGTCATGGATGATGAATGGCAAAGATGTCAATGATCTTGTCAATGTCGATCACTCTGCCATAGTATATGTTCATCATCGCCAGTTCCGACTATGACAAATATGTAACAAAAAATAATTACCATTGCTAGTTTTAGGTAGCTTAGAAACCGGTTCTTTCATCATTGCTGTTTCTTCCATGTTTTCTTGATGCTGTGTTCTAGAAACAGTGCACTAAAACTTAGCTTCGAAGCCACAAAATGCAACTTTGATGGAAAAATATATATAATAAATTGCTTCACGTTGAAAAAAGGAGGAACATTTCGCTTGTTTTGACATGGGGAATTATTAAACACAAGAGGAAATACTCATAATTCACAACTAAAAAGACTGCAGCTACACTGGCAGCTTGACCATGATTTCTAGTGCGATCATGTTGCACTTGCGCAGAACTGGGTTTTCGCACTCAATCCACAAGAAGTCCATACAAGGTTATAGAAACCCTAATGAGGCTGAGGTGACAATCTAGTTTAAAATTTTTTTTTAGAAAAATTACAGTGGGCGCTTTTCTAATATTCTTATGTGGCTATTGAAAAAATGTATGGTCCGACAAAGGGGGGGGGGGGTCACAGGCACCCCAGGACCCCCCCAGCTACGCCCCTGTATACTATAGCTATATTCACACCACAGCGCTGCTGAATACTGGACTGTGATTGGTCAGAAAGTGCTGATTAATTTTCTATAACAACAGATCTGACAGTAGTGCAGCTGCAAATCACAGCTTTATATTAATTCACTGGCTCTAATACCTTATCATTTCTATAGTAACAGCTTGTTCACAGGGATTTGCACAGCACACGATCCTCTGATAATAAACAGATTTTTAAAAATCATTGACCTGGTGAAGTTTTCTGTAAGGAGACGTTTATGTAACTTTGTGTCAGCGCATTCTAACAGTCAAAGGTAAAGCTGTAACTTTATAAGAAAACACGAGGATTTTTTAACCTGGGCCCTATTTCCCTATCTCTTGGGGTCCAAATATTTACTAGACACAAAAACTTTCTAAAATCGAGTCCAGTATTGAGTTAGAATGCTATAACCGGGACCCACAAACCAACTATACGGTATATAATCCTATTGGGCAAACATCTGCATCAAAGTAAACCACTTGTTTTCACCACTGACAGGCTCATAATGTTGTTGGAAGTGTCTGACAACATAGCAAGGAGCCCTACAGAGATCCACCTGTGTCCGTTTACTTCAACAGCTGTAAAGAAACTGTGGGAAATGACTGTTTCTAAAGCCATTCTTTTACCTTTCTCTTCTTCTGGTCTCTGATGCAGCTCGCCCTTCAGTGCCTGTAGCCGATTATCACATGAGGGCTGTTTTCTGATGTTGACAAAAGGAGAAGTCACGCACAATTTATGAAGAACTCTATTTCCAAAGCAATTTCTGAATATTTAGCTTGTCTGACCTCATGGAAATGATCCCTTTTATAAACATCAGACTACAATTGACCTTTTTACACAAAGACTCTGTAATATTGCCATAAACAAGATCCTTCAATGTTCCAGCTTTGGTTATTTACACTGAACCAAAGAAAGCCAGGATAAAGCTGAGCCAGTGTGTCTTTTTACACTGTGTGTGTGTGTGTGTGTGTGTGTGTGTGTGTGTGTGTGTGTGTGTGTGTGTGTGTGTGTGCTGACTTCAGCCACTCTCTCTACAGGAAGAGGCTTTATATTCGGCTGGATGGATTTAGCGAAGTCCGCACTCAGCGAATGTGAAAGAGTCAGACAGTGTGACGAGCTGGGGCACACAAATCTAACACACACCATGTGTGTGCGTGTGTGTGTGTGTTGTGTAATAGATAGGGAGAGTCGGTATACAGAATGCAGCAAATAGTCATGTGACCTTTGACCCCAGTGTGTGTCAGCTGCCATGAACAAATTTGACTGTCTATATCTGTGTGGGTGTGTACGTGTGCATGCTTTTGTGTGTGTGTGTGTGTGTGTGTGTGTGTGTGTGTGTGTGTGTGTGTGTGTGTGTGTGTGTGTGAGTATGAAGTAATGTGAGCAGTGTGGGTCCCCCAGCTGATCCTGCCTATCTGCATTCTCTTATTATTGCTATAGAAAAATCATTTTAGAATTCAATTTATTACATTAGAATAAAAAAAATCCAAGGAAATTGAGTAAATTTGTATTATTTTAGAATCAATATAAAAACACTGGTAATAGTAATAAATAACAGATTTATCGACTCTTCATCTAAGTCACAATGATGAACAAACACAAACTCTTTTAACCAATAACACAAGAAATTATCATCTTTCTTGTCTTTATTGAACACACCCATTAAACATTTACAGTGTTGGTGGAAAAAGTAAGTGATCCCTTAGATTTAATAACCTTGGACTTAAGAATGTCCTTTGGCAGCAATAACGTCAAACAAGCACTTCTGGGAGCATTAGATCTGACCTGCACAATGAGGAGGAATTTTGGACGATTCTTCTTGACAGAACTGCTTCAGCTCAGCCATGTTTTTAAGCTGTCTCGTGTGAATGGCTGTCTATTGGGATACGTTCTGACTGAGCCACTCCAAAAGGTGGATTTTCTTTTTTTAAGCTATTCTATCATAGATTTAATTTGATGTTTAAGGTCATTGTCCTGCTGCATCACCCAACTTCTGCTGATCTTGAGCAGGTGCACAGCCACCCTGACATTATCCTATAGGATACTTTGATAAACTTGGGAATTCATTTTCCCCCTCAATGATGGCAAGCTGTCCAGACCCCAAAACAGCAAGACAGCTCCAAATCATGATGCTCCATCTGCTGTACTTTACCACTGGGATGATGTTTCATATTGGTATGCAGTGCCCTTTTTATGGCATATGTAGTGCTGTGTGTTCTTCTGGAATAATTCAACCTTCATTTCATCAGTCCACAAAACATTTACCAAGGAACAATTTGGAGGGTCAAGGTGCTCTTTGGCAAACTTCAGGAACTCAGCAAAATTTTTTGTTTGTTTATTTATTTACTTATTTATTAAGAGTGCAACGACTTCCTGCCATGGACACCTTGACTGTTCAATATTTTGAGTATGGTACATTCATGAAGAGCGATATTAGCCAGTTCCAACAATTCCTTCAAGCCTTTAGCTGTTACTCTGTGATTCTTCCTTACCTCATTGAGGATTCTGCATTGAGCTTTTGGAGTAATCTTGACTGGGCATCCACTTCTAGAGAGACTAGCCACAGTATTAAATTTGTCTCATTTGTTTAACTGTGGACTGATGAATACCTAAACTCTTTGAGATAACTCTGTAACCCTTTCCAACTTTATGCAAATCAACAATTCTTGAACTTAGGTCTTCTGAGACCTCTTTTTTGCAAGGCATGGTTCACATCAGAAGAAGAAGAAGAAGAATGCCTTTACTGTCACTGCACAAAGGTACAACAAAATTTAGTTCATCATAGGAGAGCAAAGCCGCTGCGTATTTGTGCGTCGCTATTCTTGGGCACTTCAGCCCAAGGCCATCCCATGTTAACCTAACTGCATGTCTTTGGACTGTGGGGGAAACCAGAGCACCCAGAGGAAACCCATCCAGACACGGGGAGAACATGCAAACTCCACACAGAAAGGCCCCCGTCAGCCACTGGGCTTGAACTCAGAACCTTCTTGCTGTGAGGTGACAGTGCTAACCACTTACACCACCATGCCACCCATTTGAGTTTGCTGTTCACAAGAAGTAGATGCTTCTTGTGAACAGCAAACTCAAAATGTTTGTCAAATAGCTCTAACCTACATCTCCAGCCTTGTTTTATTGATTGGACTCCAGGTTTGCTGACTTGTGACTCCAATTAGCTTTTGTTAAAGTAATTAGCCTAGGGGTTCACATACTTTTTCTCGCATACACTGTGAATATGATATGACATATTTAATAAGGACAAGAACAAAATTGTTAGTTAAAACAGCTAAAATAATGGTTAAAATAATTATTATTTAAAACAGATGATGTTTGTTCATTATTGTAACTTAGATGAAGATCAGACCATATTGTAAGATTAATTTTTTTATATATAAATGCATATATATATATATATATATATATATATATATATATATATATATATATATATATATATATATAAAAAATATATATATATATATATATATATATATATATATATATATATATATATATATATATATATATAAGAATTATTTTATAATACATGCGAAAAACCGATGGTATGACTATGCTATAAAGAGTATAACTATATCTGGTTAGTAGACATTCAGAATGACTATAACCAATATATATATATATATATATATATATAAAATCTCAGTATCTCTAGCCACTTTATTCTGTTCTACAGGGTCGCAGGCAAGCTGGAGCCTATCCCAGCTGACTATGGGCGAAAGGCGGGGTACACCCTGGACAAGTCGCCAGGTCATCACAGGGCTGACACATAGACACAGATAACCATTCACACTCACATTCACACCTACGGTCAATTTAGAGTCACCAGTTAACCTAACCTGCATGTCTTTGGACTGTGGGGGAAACCGGAGCACCTGGAGGAAACCCACGTGGAGAACATGCAAAATCCGCACAGAAAGGCCCTCGCCAGCCATGGGGCTCGAACCCAGACCTTCTTGCTGTGAGGCGACAGCGCTAACCACTACATATATATATATATATATATATATATATATATATATATATATATATATATATATATATATATATATAATTTATTAAGAAGTATTTTGAAAGACACAGTAAGACACATCAATGCCAAAGCGTTCACTTGGTCAGTTGGAGAAGCTACCTGTTGTGGTGCATTGTTGGATTTCATCAGTATTCTCTGTTCTTCATTTTTAAACATGATTACAAAGTAGTACACTTGAACAACTTCCCATAGTTGATTTTTTTGCATCATTTATTCACAGAGGGAGTGAAGGCATGAGGGTGTAAGGGAGAGTGAGGAGTGGATGAGAACCTGAGCTAAACTCAGTCATTCCTGTTTATGGCGCTGTATCCTGGCAGAATATGCCTAAAATGTGACCTAAATCCTGTGTGTGTGTGTGGGGGGGGGGCTCTGCTCACTCAGATCGATAATAAATATGAATTGTTAATTCAACCCTGTGGCAGCAGATACATTCAGCAGGTATTGAAAATATTTTTTAAAGGTTCTTTAATCTCAGGCAGTGAACCTGATTTACTGATGGAGGAGTTAATGGTGTATAATGAACACTGGTGTTTTGTAATGATAGCTGGCATTTGATGATGAATGTCAGTGCTTGATATTGAAAGTTGGTGTTTAATGGTGAATATAGGTGTTTATTAATGACAGGTGGTGTTTGATGGTGAATGTAGGTGTTTAATAATGGAAGTTGGTGTTTAATAATGAAAGTTGGTGTTTGATGGTGAATGTAGATGTTTGATGGTGAATATAGGTGTTTAGTAATGAAAGTTTGTGTTTGATGATGAATGTTGGTGTTTGATGGTGAATGTAGGTGTTTAATAAAGACAGCTGGTGTTTGATGGTGAATGCAGATGTTTAATAATGAAAGTTGGTGTTTGATGGTGAATGTAGGCGTTTAATAATGAAAGTTGGTGTTTAATAATGAAAGTTTGTGTTTGATGATGAATGTTGGTGTTTGATGGTGAATGTAGGTGTTTAATAAAGACAGCTGATGTTTGATGGTGAATGCAGATGTTTAATAATGAAAGTTGGTGTTTGATGGTGAATGTAGGCGTTTAATAATGAAAGTTGGTGTTTGATGGTGAATATTGTTGTTTAATGATGAAAGTTGGTGTTTGGTGGTGAATGTAGGTGTTTAATGATGAAAGTTGGTGTTTGATGGTGAATGCAGATGTTTAATAATGAAAGTTGGTGTTTGATGGTGAATGTAGGTGTCTAATCATGAAATTTGGTGTTTGATGGCGAATATTGGTGTTTAATGATGAAAGTTGGTGTTTCATGGTGAATGTAGGTGTTTAATGATGAAAGTTGGTGTTTGATGGTGAATATTGTTGTTTAATGATGAATGTAGGTGTTAAATCATGAAAGTTGGTGTTTGATGGTGTTTAATGAAGAAAGTTGGTGTTTGATGGTGAATGTAGGTGTTTAATGATGAAAGTTGGTGTTTGATGGTGAATGTAGATGTTTAATAATGAAAGTTGATGTTTGATGGTGAATGCAGGTGTTTAATAATGAAAGCTGGTGTTTGATGTTGAATGCAGATGTTTAATAATGAAAGTTGATGTTTGATGCTGAATGTAGGTGTTTAATAATGAAAGTTGGTGTTTAATGATGAAAGTTGATGTTTCATGGTGAATGCAGATGTGTAATAATGAAAGTTGGTGTTTGATGGTGAATGTAGATCTCTAATCATGAAAGTTGGTGTTTGATGGTGAATATTGGTGTTTAATGATGAAAGTTGGTGTTTGATGGTGAATGTAGGTGTTTAATAATGAAAGTTGGTGTTTAATGATGAAAGTTGGTGTTTGATGGTGAATATTGGTGTTTAATGATGAATGTAGGTGTTGAATCATGAAAGTTGGTGTTTGATGGTGAATGTAGGTGTCCAATCATGAAAGTTGGTGTTTGATGGTGAATATTGGTGTTTAATGATGAAAGTTGCTGTTTCATGGTAAATATAGGTGTTTAATAATGAAAGCTGGTGTTTGATGGTGAATGTAGGTGTTTAATGATTAATGTAGGTGTTAAATCATGAAAGTTGGTGTTTGATGGTGAATATTGGTGTTTACAGATGAAAGTTGGTGTTTGATGGTGAATGTAGGTGTTTAATAATGAAAGTTTATGTTTGATGGTGAATGTAGGTGTTTAATAATGAAAGTTGATGCTTGATGGTGAATGCAGGTGTTTAATAATGAAAGTTGGTGTTTGATGGTGAATGTAGGTGTTTAATGATGAAAGTTGGTGTTTGATAGTGAATAAAGGTGTTTATTGATGAAAGTTGGTGTTTGTGGTGTGTGTAGGTGTTTAATGATGAAAGTCAGTGTTTCATGGTGAATATAGGTGTTAAATAATGAAAGTTGGTGGATGATGGTGCATGTAGGTGTTTAATGATGAATATTGATGTTTGATGGTGAATGTTGGTGTTTAATGATGAAAGTTGGTGTTTGATGATGAATATTGGTGTTTATTGATGAAAGTTGGTGTTTGTGGTGTATGTAAGTGTTTAATGATGAAAGTTGGTTTTTGATGGTGAATGTAGGTGTTTAATAATGAAAGTTGATGTTTGATGGTGAATGTTGGTGTTTAATGATGAATGTACATGTTAAATCATGAAAGTTGGTGTTTCGTGGTGAATATTGGTGTTTAATGATGAAAGATGGTGTTTGATGGTGAATATAGGTGTTTAATAATGAAAGTTGGTGTTTGATGGTGAATGTAGGTTTTTAATAATGAAAGTTGGTGTTTGATGGTGAATATTGGTGTTTAATGATGAAAGTAGGTGTTTAATCATTAAAGTTGTTGTTTGATGGTGAATATTGGTGTTTAATGATGAAAGTTGGTGTTTGGTGGTGAATGTAGGTGTTTAATGATGAAAGTTGGTGTTGATGGTGAATGTAGGTGTTTAATGATGAAAGTTGGTGTTTCATGGTGAATATATGTGTTTAATAATGAAAGTTGGTGTTTCATGGTGAATGTAGGTGTTTAATAATGAAAGTTGGTGTTTCATGGTGAATGTAGGTGTTTAATAATGAAATTTGGTTTTTGATGGTGAATATAGTTGTTTATTAATGAAAGTTGGTGTTTGATGGTGAATGTAGGTGTTTAATGATGAAAGTTGGTGTTTGATGGTGTATATTGGTGTTTAATGATGAATGTAGGTGTTAAATCATGAAAGTTGGTGTTTGATGGTGAATATTGGTGTTTAATGATGAAAGTTGGTGTTTGATGGTGAATGTAAGTATTTAATGATGAAAGCTGGTGTTTGGTGGTGAATATTGGTGTTTAATGATGAAAGTTGGTGTTTGATGGTGAATGTAAGTATTTAATGATGAAAGTTGGTGTTTGATCACGAATTTAGGTATCTAATCATGAAAGTTGGTGTTTAATAATGAAAGTTGGTGTTTAATGATGAAAGCTGGTGTATCATGGTGAATGTAGGTGTTTAATAATGAAAGTTGGTTTTTGATGTTGAATATTGGTGTTTCATAATGAAAGTTGGTGTTTGATGGTGAATGTAGGTGTTTAATGATGAAAGTTAGTGTTTGATGGTGAATATTGATGTTTACTGATGAAAGTTGGTGTTTGATGGTGAATATTGGTGTTTAATAATGAAAGTTGGTGTTTCATGGTGAATGTAGGTGTTTAATAATGAAAGTTGGTGTTTGATGGTGAATGCAGGTGTTTAATAATGAAAGTTGGTGTTTGATGGTGAATGTAGGTGTTTAATGATGAAAGTTGGTGTTTGATGGTGAATGTAGGTGTTTAATGATGAAAGTTGGTGTTTGAAGGTGAATATTGATGTTTAATGATGAATGTAGGTGTTAAATCATGAAAGTAGGTGTTTGATGGTGAATGTAGGTGATTAATGATGAAACACCATGGTGTTTCATGGTGAATGGTGAGAGATACATCAGTATGGCATCATAGATGGGTAACACACTTGTTTAAAATGGAACTCTGTAGCTTTATTTAAGAAATATTTCCTGTAAGGATTCCAGCTTTTAGTGTAAAACAGGAAAAATAACAGGTTCTCAGTAACAGCAGCTCGGTGTTTAAGTGTTTTATAGAAATGATACAAAACATACATTTCACAGCAAATTGAAACATGAAAAAAACACAACAGAGAAAGAGAAGTGTTTACAGTGTTCCAGGATCCACTTATGCATGACACACATTTTTATTGACTCTAAGTTGCTTGTTGTTGTTGTTGTTGTTGTGTGTGTGTGCATGAGCGTGTGTGTGATTGTTAATTTGGCTCATGATAATAAAGAAACACAGCATCAGCAACAGGAAGTGAAGGTACAGCATTGTGATTTTGCATATAGATATTTAGAGTTATTTCACACCAGGACACAAGAAACCAACAAACCAATACTCCGAATTATTTTTTTTGCAATTAGTTCTATTGTATCTTTATAGAACACTAAACATAAATAAACAAATCCACAGTGATTGAGTTATAAGAAAGTAGCTGTGGGATGATATCATTATAATGCAATGCTAATAGAATTTGAAAAAAATAATTTGGTTGTAAGATTATTAATGTGTGAAATTAATTCTGTTACATTTATAAAAAATAAACATTATATGAGAAAATTTGCATGAAGAGCAGATTCACAGTAAGAAGAATTTCAAGGACATTCAATAAATCATGATCATCAGAGATACATTCATTTACTGTGGCCACTGACAGTCACAATCACTCCTAAAATGTTTTATGGAGAACCTCATCTCATCTCATTATCTCTAGCCGCTTTATCCTATCCTACAGGGTCGCAGGAAGTTGGAGCCTATCCCAGCTGACTACGGGCGAAAGGCGGGGTACACCCTGGACAAGTCGCCAGGTCATCACAGGGCTGACACAGAGACACAGACAACCATTCACACTCACATTCACACCTACGGTCAATTTAGAGTCACCAGTTAACCTAACCTGCATGTCTTTGGACTGTGGGGGAAACCGGAGCACCCTTTATGGAGAACCCTACACAAATATTTCCATATCAGAAGAGCCCTTTTATGGTGTTTAATGATGAATGTAGGTGTTAAATCATGAAAGTAGGTGTTTGATGGTGAATGTAGGTGTTTAATGATGAAAGTTGGTGTTTGATGGTGACTGTAGGTGTTTAATGATGAAAGTTGGTGTTGATGGTGAATGTAGGTGTTTAATGATGAAAGCTGGTGTTTGATGGTGAATTTTGGTGTTTAATGATGAAAGTTGGTGTTTCATGGTGAATATAGTAGTTTAATAATGAAAGTTGGTGTTTCATGGTGAATGTAGGTGTTTAATAATGAAAGTTGGTGTTTGATGGTGAATGCAGATGTTTAATAATGAAAGTTGTTTTTTGATGGTGAATATAGGTGTTTATTAATGAAAGTTGGTGTTTGATGGTGAATGTAGGTGTTTAATGATGAAAGTTGGTGTTTAAAGGTGAATATTGGTGTTTAATGATGAATGTAGGTGTTAAATCATGAAAGTAGATGTTTGATGGTGAATGTAGGTGTTTAATGATGAAACACCATGGTGTTTCATGGTGAATGGTGAGAGATACATCAGTAAGGCGTTATAGATGGGTAACACACTTGTTTAAAATGGAACTCTGTGGCTTTATTTATTAAATATTTCCTGTAAGGATTCCGGCTTTTAGTGTAAAACAGGAAAAATAACAGGTTCTCAGTAACAGCAGCTCGGTGTTTAAGTGTTTTATAGAAATGATACAAAACATACATTTCACAGCAAATTGAAACATGAAAAAAAAACAACAGAGAAAGAGAAGTGTTTACAGTGTTCCAGGATCCACTTATGCATGACACACATTTTTATTGACTCTAAGTTGCTTGTTGTTGTTGTTGTGTGTGTGTGTGTACATGAGCGTGTGTGTGATTGTTAATTTGGCTCATGATAATAAAGAAACACAGCATCAGCAACAGGAAGTGAAGCTACAGCATTGTGATTTTGCATATAGATATTTAGAGTTATTTCACACCACGACACAAGAAACCAACAAACCAATACTCAGAATTATTATTTTTTGTAATTAGTTCTATTGTATCTTTATAGAACAGTAAACATAAATAAACAAATCCACAGTGATTGAGTTATAAGAAAGTAG
Organism: Neoarius graeffei; assembly: GCF_027579695.1. NCBI lineage: Eukaryota > Metazoa > Chordata > Actinopteri > Siluriformes > Ariidae > Neoarius > Neoarius graeffei. The sequence continues at coordinate 44,421,362 of NC_083581.1, forward strand.
CTGTGGGATGATATCATTATAATGCGATGCTAATAGAATTAAAAAAAAGAATTTGGTTGTAAGATTATTAATGTGTGAATTTAATTCTGTTACATTTATAAAAATAAACATTATACAAGAAAATTTGCATGAAGAGCAGATTCACAGTAAGAAGAATTTCAAGGACATTCAATAAATCATGATCATCAGAGATACATTCATTTACTGTGGCCACTGACAGTCACAATCACTCCTAAAAGGTTTTATGGGGAACCCTACACAAATATTTCCATATCAGAAGAGCCCTTTTATGGAAGCTACAATAACAACCCTTAATTATCAGATGAACCTCTAAAGAACTCTTAGAACAAGAATGGTATTATGAAGAAAATAATGAACAATAATTTGGAGCAAACTTATATTCCTGTATTCAGAGTCAGCGACTTAAGTCCACATGTTACGTCAGTGTTTACATAATGGAAGTTCCTGGCATTCAGAGTCGGGTTCTGCAGCTGCTTAAATCAATTTTCTGGTCTTCATATTCAGGTTATTAAAATCACCTGCATCTAGTTCACGTCTCTGAGGTTTCTAGATTTTTTTAGTAGACGGGTCAAAGGCAGGGTTTTTCAATAACATCTATAAACACAAACACCTGCCATTAACCCTAGAAAAAAAAAGCAGGGGATAGAAAATATGGACTGAGAGAAGTAATATAGTTTTATTCCTTTGCTGTAAAATAAAATTTGATGCATCATAAAAGCAAGAGATGATTTAAAAAATAAAAAAATAAAAGCCTTAATACAGTGGTGCTTGAAAGTTTGTGAACCCATTAGAATTTTCTATATTTCTGCATAAATATGACCTAAAACATCATCAGATTTTCACACAAGTCCTAAAAGTTGATAAAGAGAACTCAGTTAAACAAATGAGACAAAAATATTAGACTTGGTCATTTATTTATTGAGGAAAATGATCCAATATTACATATCTGTGAGTTGCAAAAGTATGTGAACCTCTAGGATTAGCAGTTAATTTGAAGGTGAAATTAGAGTCAGGTGTTTTCAATCAATGGGATGACAATCAGGTGTGAGTGGGCACCCTGTTTTATTTAAAGAACAGGGATCTATCAAAGTCTGATCTTCACAACACATGTTTGTGGAAGTGTATCATGGCAAGAACAAAGGAGATTTCTGAGGACCTCAGAAAAAGCGTTGTTGATGCTCATCAGGCTAGAAAAGGTTACAAAACCATCTCTAAAGAGTTTGGACTCCACCAACCCACAGTCAGACAGACTGTGTACAAATGGAGGAAATTCAAGACCATTGTTACCCTCCCCAGGAGTGGTCGATCAACAAAGGTCACTCCAAGAGCAAGGCGTGTAATAATCGGCGAGGTCACAAAGGACCCCAGGGTAACTTCTAAGCAACTGAAGGCCTCTCTCACATTGGCTAATGTTAATGTTCATGAGTCCACCATCAGGAGAATACTGAAAAACAATGGTGTGCATGGCAGCGTTGCAAGGAGAAAGCCACTGCTCTCCAAAAAGAAAATTGCTGCTCATCTGCCATTTGCTAAAGATCATGTGGACAAGCCAGAAGGCTATTGGAAAAAATGTTTTGTGGATGGATGAGACCAAAATATAACTTTTTGGTTTAAATGAGAAGTGTTATGTTTGGAGAAAGGACAACACTGCATTCCAGCATAAGAACCTTATCCCATCTGTGAAACATGGTGGTGGTAGTATCATGGTTTGGGCCTGTTTTGCTTTATTTGGGCCAGGATGGCTTGCCATTATTGATGGAACAATGAATTCTGAATTATACCAGTGAATTCTAAAGGAAAATGTCAGGACATCTGTCCATGAACTGAATCTCAAGAGAAGGTGGGTCATGCAGCAAGACAACGACCCTAAGCACACAAGTCGTTCTACCAAAGAATGGTTAAAGAAGAATCAAGTTAATGTTTTGGAATGGCCAAGTCAAAGTCCTGACCTTAATCCAATCGAAATGTTGTGGAAGGACCTGAAGCGAGCACTTCATGTGAGGAAACCCACCAACACCCCAGAGTTGAAGCTGTTCTGTATGGCGGAATGGGCTAAAATTCCTCCAAGCTGGTGTGCAGGACTGATCAACAGTTATTGGAAATGTTTAGTTGCAGTTATTGCTGCACAAGGGGGGTCACACCAGATACTGAAAGCAAAGGTTCACATACTTTTGCAACTCACAGATATGTAATATTGGATCATTTTCCTCAATAAATAAATGACCAAGTATAATATTTTTATCTCATTTGTTTAACTGGGTTCTCTTTATCTACTTTTAGAACTTGTGTGAAAATCTGATGATGTTTTAGGTCATATTTATGCAGAAATATTGAAAATTCTAAAGGGTTCACAAACTTTCAAGCACCACTGTATGATGATATATGAATGAGAAGATGGCAAGTGTTGAAATAAATCTAACAGGAGTTTAGTATATAACTATTATATTACTGCATGAATTGTCCTAATTGTAATGATCATATCAATGACTGGTTTACTTAAAAAAAAATTGCCTTCCACACCCATTATTTAGCAGCATACAGAATAACACTGGATCAGGCATGCAGTTTATATTTTAATATTGTGCTCCATCAGTAAATTGTGGTTACACCAAACTGTCAGACAATGGAGCTTGATTTAATACTGCTGCTCACTCAAGCCGATATCATGCATATGGGAAAATGGGAGGAAAGAAGAAAAAAGTAAAGCTCAAGTTCAAGGTCAGAATTGTGCATAATTGTGACGTCTCAAATTTGTACAAACCATCTGCATAACTCTAACATAATTTCAGAATAGTGTTCAAGTCTGTAGTTGCGTCTGATGTCTGAATACAGTTGTGCACAATTTCCATATGAAATCCTCATTGCACTAGTTTAACTCAACGGTGAATACAGTCCTTGGCTCTCTGGTCCCCCGTGTTACCTTTCCTACTCTACTTGGTTAACTCAGTTCTCTCAGTTTGTCATGTTCACCTAATCCTCCTCTCTCTAACTATCTGTGTTCTTGGTGTCCTCCAGTTTTAGCCCAATAGATCTGATTGTGGATCTGTGTCTATTAATCTGGTCTGAATTCTGCCCAGATTAATCAGAGTGACACTGCTGATCTGGGATCAGTTTCTGCTATTCATATATTACTCAAAGCAAATCAAATCTTAACATATTGCAGTTCCATAGAAATACAGGTTTTTGCACCTTTTTCTCTTACACAGTGTGCATTTATTCTGTGTTCCAGACTCTCTGTGTGTGTGTGTGTGTGTGTGTGTGTGTGTGTGTGTGTGTGTGTGTGTGTGTGTGTGTGTGTGTTTCAGGTGGTCAGGTCGAGGCTGATGGACGCAGCAGGTCCAGCTGAGACTCTAAAGTAACCCTCTGTAGATGAATCTCCTGAAGAGATAGAGACAAAGAGAAAGAGTGATTAATAATTTAACTGGATTGAATGAACCAGACTTAATTAAATCAGATTAAATTAAAAGTGATGTAGTTTGGAATAAAGGTGTTTTTTCTTTTTTTTAACTTTACTGAAACTCCATAAAGCCTCATATGCTCACACGCTCCCCCACACAGACATACCCACACACCCGAGCCCTGAATGATGTCTGGGTCGTGACCTTTGAACCTCACCACAGCATCAGGGTGAAGTGAACTTTCACACACGGCTAGCTTTATAGGGATGACCTCTGACCCTTACTTCTCAGCATCTGTGTTTGTCATTAAAGAGTGACACCATCGACCTGCGTTCATCTCCACACGCTCTGTTCTGCATTCAAATGACCTCAGAAGTGGGAATATGCAATTTTCGGCTTCTGTGTGTTCGAGCTGCACACAGAGTGGGGAAAAAATGACAGACATCATGTTGATTTGATGTCATGTGCTGAACCTGGGGCTGAGAAGACTGTCATGAGTTAATGAGTAGGAACGCCAAGTTAAGGAGGCGTTTTCTTTGTGTTTTTTTTTCCCTTAGTTGGCGGTCAAGAATTACGAGTTAAACTTTAGTTAAATGTAGCATTGGATTCCAAATGTTCAAACACAGAATATTAAATAAATACTCTGTCTTGTTTGATAGCAGAATTACAAGTAATGTGTTCACATGTACACAACAATCTGATAATCAGATTTCATTTAATGAGGCTCAGATACAGTATTATTAGAATAAGAGATAATAAAGTTAAGACGGTCATAGTTCATAGTACAATTGTCATAGTTTTATTGGTGATACTCTAAATGGACCTTTAACCACACACACACACACACACACACACACTACAGTTGTTGCTCTTGTTCTATTTTGAATGCAAGCTGAATAAATGTGTGTGTGTGTGGGGGGGTCATTAAATCTGATATATGAGAGGATCTGTAGGGTATAGTGCTATGCAGCATGTGTTCTTGTGTGTGTATGTATGTGTGTGTGTGTGCGCGCGCGTGTGAGAGAGAGACAGACAGACAGAAAATGTGTATGAGAGAGAGAGAGAGAGAGAGAGAGAGAGAGAGAGAGAGAATGTGTGCCACAGCTAAAAATACATTTAAAGTATGTGTATGTGTGTTAGCGATAAATTCAAGGAAACCTGGCTTGCTATGTTAATTTTAGAGGGGCATTTATTTTTGCTTGATCAGCTTTATCCTGGCATGTGTGGCTTCTCCCAGAATGACTCCACCCACATCCACATAAACAACATGCATTTCCAGTCCAGAGTAATTCAACCATATCGTCCAGTGTAGAGAACATGGAGAGCGTATTGTCCCTAAAAAATGAAGCCACCACAGGTCTAGCGCCCCTGCTGGCTGGCTGCAGTACCATTTTTAGCCCCGCCCATCCCCCTGTGTTTCAATAACAAAACAGCCTTTTTTCCCCATGCGCTTCTAAACTGTCTTTCCACCAACAGTGTCTGATTCAAACAGTTAGTTTACCCTACGCTGATATCTGCACATTTTTTATTTTCCACCAAGAAATTAGCTTTTGGGGCGGCACGGTGGTGTAGTGGTTAGCGCTGTCGCCTCACAGCAAGAAGGTCCTGGGTTCGAGCCCCGGGGCTGGCGAGGGCCTTTCTGTGTGGAGTTTGCATGTTCTCCCCGTGTCCGCGTGGGTTTCCTCCGGGTACTCCGGTTTCCCCCACAGTCCAAAGACATGCAGGTTAGGTTAACTGGTGACTCTAAATTGACAGTAGGTGTGAATGTGAGTGTGAATGGTTGTCTGTGTCTATGTGTCAGCCCTGTGATGACCTGGCGACTTGTCCAGGGTGTACCCCGCCTCTCGCCCGTAGTCAGCTGGGATAGGCTCCAGCTTGCCTGCGACCCTGTAGAAGGATAAAGCGGCTAGAGATAATGAGATGAGATGAAATTAGCTTTTAACATCTTATTCTACTATATTATAAGAAGGCATGGCAACGCTTGGGAATGAAGTGATGGACAGTCCTGCATCGCGCCGTCTGTTCATTTCATATAGCTACTTATTTGAACTTTTCTGGACACGTGCACTAAAACAAGCTGTTAGTATTTTCTATTAAAAATCTTTGAAACATCAAGAGGTTTCACAGGAAAGGGCTAGTTTAATCGCGCTAGCTACCTAACCATACACCAACCTTGATAATTAAATTATTTCAGTAATAATGACAGCCAGCAGCTATCCAAATTTGCACAAAAGCCATTTATTCTTTCAGTGAACACACACTACCAGTAATATTAGGATGAATTTTATAAGTAGGCTAGTTAGGTTACAGTGAGTTCAGAATAGCTAAGTGCTCCAAATATAATGACTGGGTAACGTTAGTCATATCACTGTCAGTGAATTTCCAGTTCATGTGATAAATGTTATTCCTAGCTGCATCAGTATTAATGAAATATCTCCAGCTGAAACTATCTAAGCTCTGGAAAGATGCAAGAAAGAGAATTTGAGAATGTGCCTGTACTCGTCTGATCATTTATACAACTGTACACTGGGAGAAGGGGACGAGCCTACGAAGGAAGTGGGTGAACCTGACTTTGATTCTCGTCTCAACTGCACAGACTCTGGCTCCAAATTTGACAACATGGTGGAGGAATTTTGGCTTCATTTCTATAGAATAGGAGGCACTGGAGCCACGCCGTCCGTGATTTCTACATTCGATGAGCCATACTACAAAAATCTGAATAAAGTGCTGAAATTCAATCCTTACAAATTTGTGTGTGTGTGTGTGTGTGTGTGTGAGTGAGAGAGAGAGAGAGAGAGAGAGACCTTTAGCTGTTGTTGCAGTTCACTGTTGAGGCGTTTCAGCACTGCATTTGCTTCTTTATTCTTCCTGATGGCCGTCTGAATCTCTCTCTTCTGCCTGCAACACACGCACGTGTGCACACACACACACACACACAAATTCCTGCAAAAGTGAGCATACTTTTTCTTTACCACAAAGGTCAAAGGTCAAGCGTATGCTTTTCACCACACACACACGGTGCTGAATAGATGACTAATGTGTGTGTGTGTGTGATGCGCATCTCTCAGCAGTGAATTCTTTCACACACACACCCACATAACCACACACCCACACAAGTACTTAAACATTAATAACTAACCTTTGACCCAGCTTGGGCACTGATGAAGAGGCGGGGTTTGGATAGACCACGCCCATTCCATGATTGGTGTTCTGGCATTCCGAGTGGACTTTTCTGCGTGTGGGTTTCTGAGGGGTGTGGCTTTGGGAGAGCACCATGGAATCCTAGCAAAAGAAATATGTGCTATGAAACAATTCCTGAGCATGTCTCATTTTCTGTTCTCATTTTTCTTTGCTTGTTTTTTTGGACTGATGTTTTGTTTTTGCTGGCGTAATGAAGAATGCAAGAACTGAGAACAGTTTAAATAGTGCAGCAGATTAGTGTAAGAATCGTTCACTCTGCGATACAAGCATGAAATTTGGCACAAATCTTCTAGACCTACTTTACCCAAAAAGCCCGTTAGCCACGCAAAAAAACCCCAATATGGCCGCCATTTTCCAAGCTGGCCGCCCTTCTATATGTTTTTTGTCTCTATTATGATTGGATAATCCATTTTTAATGATCTTGGTGTCTAAAAATAGGTTTTTGAGTATGGGAAATTCAGTTCTGCATTTAGAAATTCTAAATTGTGGTATATTATGAAGATAAAAAACAAATGAATTGCATAAATAGTGTATTTTGGCACTGAATTTGACACGATATCGGGCTAGGTGGTAGAGTATTGTCTTGGAATGGCAAATTGTATAGATTGCAACTAAAATTAATCATCACATTTGCAGGCACACAGCTGTGTACATCTAAGGCTAAAGTGGTAGCATTTGCACCTTCCAAAGCATTCAGTCTTGCACCTGCATTTTGTCAACTGTTGACAGCTCTGGGCTATTGGTGGGAGTGTTGTCCAAACTATTTTCCAAATTTCACCTTCTTTTTGCCAACCCCAGTTGGCTGGGCTCTCTGTATGCATTTGACATAAAGTTGCTTGGGCCCAGATGCAGGCAGCTTGATAAGTGGCACGCTTCACATGCTGTACAAGGGATGCCCTTGTGGGTGGAATGGCATCATAAGACCGTTGCTTCCGGGCAAACATGTCAAGTCTTGCATCATCAACCCCATCAGCAGTGCTGTTCTTGTTGTACATACATTGCACTTCAAGGGTAGTTCTTCGCATTTTTGAGTGTCCCTCATCAGGGTCATTCTGGACGCCTGCTGCCCTTTTTCTTGCACGCTCAAGCTTGCTGTTACTGAACATCAAACGGCAGCTTTGGTGATATTTTGCATTATTCCTTCGCAGTGTGTCTTCAATACCACCTCCATCATCCAATCATGACACGTCTAACCTGATTGGCAGCTGATTAATTGCTTGAAAGAGTGGTAAATTTATGGCAATCATAGAATAACCATCAAGACTGCAAGGATAATGTGTTGGAGGAGTTTTCAATTCTTCCTTTTTATCTGTCTGACAAAGACAACATTTTGTCCAGTCAGTTTGAGATACACCACTCAGCAGATTGGAAGTGGACATTTTGTGTGACCGTTTAGGCTGAGGGGCTATCCTTTTACCACCCAACCGTAAAAAACTGTGAAAATACCGAAGCACATTGAAGTATGGGATACAACTAGGTTCAAACATCAGTGCTCTACACCTAGCCCGATCGTTCATCCAGTGCCATTTAAGTCCCGTGCAATCTGTACACCATCTGGGTAATTAAAGCCCCATTACCCTTGGCTCGGCTATCCTGCGCTGGCACATCCTGTCAATTCAGGTGCGGCTATCTAACTACAATACTACAACTATCTAGACTAGGCCTACTAGTTGGTGTACATACAGGGCTGATTAGATAGCATTTGGGACACTAAACTATACTGTAACTACAGTGAGTCCTACAGTTAGTACACTACAACTAGTGAGTATAGTACTTAGCTGACACCGAACCCCATGCTGAGTCTCACAGCAATGTCACCAGTGTGCCCTGGTTGTGCTTTGACATCACTCTCTTATAAAAAGAACATCAATTGAGATTGATTACAATATTTTTATGTGGATAAAGATCATTTGGACCTTGGACTGTTACTACTTCAGGCCTCGAAATTAACTTTTTTCCCTATTGTCCCAGAACTGTCCCAAAAATAAATTCCAACTGTCCCAAAGTGAGGATGGACTGTCCCAACCTGGTTTTCAGGAAGTATGTATTACAACAATAAAGGTGAGTCAGAGTACAGTATTGCTGTGTAAGCTAATTGTCAATTGAAATAAACTCAAAATCAACTCAAATTCAAACTTGTCTTGTCCGGTTTATTATTAGACTTGTGTCTACAAATTTACCAAAGACAAACCAAAACATACTTTCTTTTCAAACTTTCTTCCCACTTGTTATATAGGATATATGCTGAGTCTACTACTTGTCTTAGGTAAGCATTTGTAAAGAAACATACATTACACTAGTCTAGAAACTCTGGCCTAGACTTTCCACTTGTTACATAGGATACAGCAAGTGGTCCCTGTAATCTATTACCCCTTTTCCACCAAATCAGTTCCAGGGCTGGTTCGGGGCTGATGCTGGTGCACAACTCATTCAATTTGCAAGCCCTACAGAGCCCCTCTGGTGACATGGGTGAAAAAAAAAATTCCGTGGCCACAAGTTAATAACGCGTGGGAACGAGATCCTATTCCATGGCCATTACTTGTTTAATGCATGGGAATGAGATCCTATTCCGTGGCCATGGCTTGCTTAATGCGTGGGAACGAGATCCTATTCCGTGGCCATGACTTGCTTAATGCGTGGGAACGAGATCCTATTCCGTGGCCATGACTTGTTTAATGCATGGGAACGAGATCCTATTCCGTGGCCATGACTTGTTTAATGCATGGGAACGAGATCCTATTCCGTGGCCATGACTTGTTTAATGCATGGGAACAAGATCCTATTCTGTGGCCATGACTTGTTTAATGCGTGGGAACGAGATCCTATTCCGTGGCCATGACTTGCTTAATGCGTGGGAACGAGATCCTATTCCATGGCCATGACTTGCTTAATGTGCGGGAACGAGATGATTATTGGGTGGCCACGAATTAATAACGCGTGGCCACGAGATGATTCAAGTTCCAGCCTGATGGGATGATGTCCAGTTTTTGAGCGGCCATCAAATTTGCCGTCCATATTTGCATGATGAAATCTATAACTTCCCCGAGGTCAGGATATTGTCTACGTTTGAGCCCGTGCTTTTTGAGCAGCCGAATTAAGTGTCTCTTGCTCAGAATTACTCCATGTCTAACTGCAAGTGATTTAAGGATATCATTATAATTCATTCCTAGATTAAAATAAAACGAAATCAGATCAAACTTGTCCATATTTGCGGCTGAAGCTACTGATGCCAGAAAGTCAACAATCTCAGTGATGAAATGACTAACACTTCTCGTGGCCACGCGTTATTAATTCGTGGCCACCTAATAATCATCTCATTCCCACGCATTAAACAAGTTGTGGCCACGGAATAGGATCTCGTTCCCACGCATTATTAACTCGTGGCCACGGAATATATTTTTTTCCACTCATGTCACCAGAGGGGCTCCGTACGAGCCAGCTGAGAACCAGTTTGCTTTTCCATAGCTTGGGGTGCTAAGGGGAGCCACGTCATTACGTCGCTGTAAACGTCAGTTACGTCGCTGTATACGTCAGTTACATCGCTGCGTTTGCATAAACCTTGGCGCGAACATCGAAGCAACAACAACAACAATGGATGACTTCACGTTTGCACAGCTGCTGCTTCTCATCGCTTAAAAATGGTAACCTTTCGCAGTCTTGCTATTGTTGTTGGTCTTAACAACTCCGTCACCGCTGACGTAAGCGGTTCTTTCCTCTGGCCCAGCAAAGAGTTGGTGCTAGCCTGGAACTGGTTTTTCTGGCCCCAGAGCCTGTTCTTTGTCAGTGGAAACAGAAAACCCGGTTCCAAACTAAGCACTGGCCCCGACCCAGCCCTGGAACTGCTTTGGTGGAAAAGGGTCATATGTGGACTCTGCAGTACTATTAATACAATATACAAATGTTTACCAAAGACAAATTGTTTAAATAAAAAAAAAATACATTTTCTTTCTTCCCACCTTCCACTTGTTACATAGGATACAGCAAATAGTCCCTGTAATCTATGTGGACTCTGCAGTACTATTAATACAATATACTTCAACTTGTCTTTGGTAAACATTTGTAAAGAAACACTAGTCTAGAAACTCTGGCCTAGACTTTCCACTTGTTACATAGGATACAGCAAGTGGTCCCTGTAAAAAAACGTCAGAATTGTCCTCTGCGCCATGACCCAACATACTGATATTTCTGTTTTCGGCAATTCCACTCGTCATTTCGCGGGAAACTTGGCGAAGTTTACTGAAACTCACGAGGTAGCTCGAACTACACCGCACATTCCCGAGCTTTGCCAGTTTACCATATTTGGCATTGTTAGCTGATCCCCCGAACATCACCGAGCTCATGATTCTTTATGAAGATCATCCGGAAAGCGTGATTCGGGATGATTCGCGCTAGGGAGTTTTACCGAACGTATTCCGGAAATATCCAAACATTAAACAGTTGCAGTTTGCCATATTTGGTGGATGCCTTGATTGGCTGGAAGCTGTGATTGGTTGAATGTTGTTTACATGGATAGAATGTCGGCGAACTGGCAGGAAAGTGATTCGCACACGCGCTGTAATAGTGCTGAATACAGATCAAAGGCGATGGGCGGGGTCACGAATCAGCGCGTCTCTGGCTCCCACGCGCGCTGTAATTGCAGAGCACAGATCAAATTCGGGGGGCTTTTTGGGAGCCGAAAGCTGGGTCGCGCGCCTGACAAACGTATGAAGGGCTGACATTCTGATGTTGATTATTTTTCTACTGTCCCAAAAGTGTCTCAAAGTGATTTTTTAGTTGTCCCGGCCTAAATTTTAGTGGCCATCAGGACACCATTAATTTCAAGGCCTGTACTTTTTAAAATCGCATTTCTAATCAACTCATGATGGAAACTGAGAATTTGAGTTTAAAATACCTGTCGTCTTGGATTTGCTTTGGCACTAATGAATGTGTCATGCCAAATTGTATATAATGTGATGCCCAGAACATCACAATATGTCCATACAATCAATTTCTACACTGAAAATCTTTACTTTCCATTTTATATGGCGGCCATCTTTAAAAATGGCCGCCATCTTGGATTTTCAGGCGGCTAATGGGCTTTTCTAAAATAGTGGGTCCGAATCATTGTTCATGCCAAATTTGGTGCTTGCATCACAAAGTGAACGATTCTTCTGGAATATTGACTTAATCTGCTGCACTAAAACAACCAAAAGTGATGATGATCCGATCCACATGTTGTTTAGTGACATAACAAGAATAAATTACAAGATTCTGTTTATAAAATTGCATAAAATGTGTAAAAATTCCTCAGATCTCAGACTCCTACAGTCTGGCCTAAATGTTTATGCGATCAACAGCGCCATGCAGTGATAAATCTGTGTCATTACACCATTCGAGAACAAGTTTTTATTCTACACTTATTAGCGTTTTATCTGCGAATGTTTCATTAAGGAGTCAGAGTGTCACAGCTATTCACAGGGAAATAGAGTTAATAGGTTAATAAAGGGACATAGGTTTTATTTGTGGAATCCTGATTACATAAGATGCTCAAATTAAATACAAGCATATAAATATTTAAAAAAAAAATTACGCCTGAAAGGAAACCAAACTCAATTGTTATTACATCAAATTAAATGAAAACAAATTCAATAAATATTTAAGTAAATGTACTGAAAGTAGATGGAATGTAATTGCTATTAAATGAAATTAAACCAAATTTAACTCAATGTTAAATTTAATTCAACCCAATCCTACATTTTTGCTTTCAAGCTTCTAAGATCAGTAATTCAGAACACAACAAAAGCATGAGACATTTCCATATGTGGTTTCTGAACATCTCTGAGTCTATCTTTACACACACACACACACACACACACACACACACACACACACACACACACACACACACACACACACACAGGGAGAGGTCAGACTTTGGTTTTTCCATTCCTGCAGTGAGTGTGTAAAGACACATCTGGTCGAGTTTAATCGAGAATGAGAGCAAACTCACACAGAGAGCGATCTATTGTATTACTGTATATGTTTTAATGTCTATTATATTTATATTAAACTGTAAAGACGCACTGCATGCAGTCAGTTTAATAAAGTCAGCATTATTTCAGCTCAACCGAATTACACCAAACGTCGCTCTACAAATATCACACACTGACAGATATACTGTATTAGCTTTGGCAAAGTGAGGCATAAAAAAGGGAGGGAAAGAAAAGTGAAGGAAAAATGGAAAGCTTATGGGGACTAAGGGAATACACACACACACACACACACACACACGGAATTCTGAAAACTTCTAAATGCTTCATTTGTAGCTTGTAGTAACACTTGGAAAATTTCCATTCGATGTGCGGATTTTACACTTCTATGACATGCTGTGTGTGTGTGTTTGTGTTTTGGATTAGCATGTGCTGGAAAAACTGTTTTGCAGCAGTGAATGTGATCATGTCAGGGTTTACTGAACTGTGTGTATTTCTTTATGGGTGTGTTCGTCTTTTTAAGTGTGTGTGTGTGTGTGTGTGTGTGTGTGTGTGTGTGTGTGTGTGTGTGTGTGTGTGTGAGAGAGAGAGAGAGAGAATGTTTCTTTAAGGGTGTGGGTCTATTTATGTACGTTTTCTGGTTAAGCTGCTATAAGCTCAGATCTCAGAGTGCATGCCATATGCAATCTACCAGCTGTGTGTGTGTGTGGTGTGTGCACATGCACGTGTGTGTTCTCACCTCTTGAACCCTGCACTTGTTAAAGTCTGCAAAATAAGGCTGCTGCATGGCATGCTGGGAGTTTTGGTCCACCCCGGGGAGGAAATGAGGCGTCTGCGATAAAAACATTTTTCAAATGATCGTCACTCAATTAATCAAATTAATTATTATTTTTATAATCTATTTACTAGTTAAATAAAAACAAAACGTGGAACCAAAAGCAAAGCGCTAATGCAAAAGAGTGAAAATAAAAAAATAAATATTACAGGCAAAAAAAAATTTAAATTTTGCTCTATTATATTTCTGAGTCTAAAAATCTCACTGAACATGTGACATGCAAATAGAATTACATCATAAAATGAGAGCCAATCATGTTTGAATATGCAAATGCTATACCAGGGTAAAAGGGGTGGAGCATGTCAGTTAGGGGCGTTTCCAATTAGCACACAATCGTGAAAAAATAAGTGCATCCCATGGAAATTGTGGACTTTTCTCAACACATTTACACAAGCAAACTTTTGACTCTCTTTGACAAAATGCCTACAGATAAAGATAATATACTCCAACAAACGACACATTAAATTTACATTTTGTATTCACTTTCATAATTGAAATAATAAAAAATATCAGTTAAAAAAAAATAATGACACCCTGGAAAAAGTAAGTACACCCTTACATTTATCACACTTTCAAGTCCATAAAATTAGATTTAAGTGTTCCAGATTAGGTGCCATTGATTAAAACCTCCTGCACATGGAGGTGCAGGTGGAACCGGTCTTATTTAAACCTGACGCCTGGGGTCTGGTGTTCTCTTTGCTATTGAAGTGTCATCATGCAAAGCTCTGAAGAGCTCTCTAAGGACCTCAGAAAAAAAAAGGTTGTGGATGCCTATGAATCTGGAAAGGGATTTAAAAAGATCTCTAAATTATTAGAAATAAATCACTCAACTGTAAGGAAAATCATCTACAAGTGGCATAGATTTCAAACAACATGCCAATTTATCCAGGACTGGCCGCCCCAAGAGCAGATTGTTTGATACTCAAAGATGTCTCCAAGAACCCCGAAATTTCATCACTGGGTCTGCAAGTAACTCTTGCAACTGTTGGTGTGAAAGTGCATATATCTACAATCAGAAGGGGATTGGACGAATTTGACCAGCATGGGAGGTGTACCAGGAAAAAGCCTTTGCTGTCGAAATGAAACGTTAAAGCAAGACTACAGTTTGCCAGTACATATAGGCAAAGACCAGGCCTTTTGGAATAACGTGCTCTGGACAGACGAATCAAAGGTAGAGTTGTTTGGCCACACTAAGAGTACATACGTGTGGTGCAAACCAAAAATGGCTTTTCAGGAGAAGAACGTCATACCAACTGTGAAGCATGGTGGTGGAAATGTTATGGTTTGGGGTCGCTGATTCAATGATGTTATAGTTTGGGTTCATTGATTCATCTATGAATTCTAAATCATAGAGTGCGTGAAGACAATACCTGTACAAAAGTTGAAGTTGAACCGAGGTGGAACTTTCAACAAGATAATGATAAGAAATCCACTAGCAAATCCACCAAGGAATGGCTCAAAAAGAAGAAATGGAGGGTTATGGAAGGGCCTAGTCAAAACCTAGATTTGATTCCCATTGAAATGTTGTGGGGAGATTTGAAAAGGGCAGTACATGCAAGAACAAACATCTTGCAGCTGAAGGAATTTTGCATGGAAGAATGGTCAAAAATTTCAGCATGCCAATGTCAGAGACTGGTGGATAATTATGCAAAACATCTACAACAAGTTATTTCTGTTAAAGGGGCAATACTAGCTTCTGAAGCCAAGGGTGTACTTACTTTCTCCACATAAGAATATTACATCTATTGATAGATGTAGTAATTCATCTAAAGTGGCATCATCAGTTCTTTTAATCTCTCTTTCTTTTCTCTCTCTCTCTCTCTGTGCGTGTGTCTGTGTGTGTGTGTGTGTGCGCGTGTGTGTGTGAATACCTGTGAGGTCAGAGTTCGAGGTGGAAGCGCAGGAGGAGGAGGAAGCCATCCGCTTGTTCCACCTGAAAATCAAGAAAAAATTACATATTTATTCTTTAAATTCAGTTGAATCCAGACATAGATGTAGATTCCTAATGAACAAGCCAGAGATGACAGAAACAAGGAAATACTCTCTTAGACAACATAAGGGAAATCTCAAGATAAAATGGACTCAAAAGTCAAGTCACTTGCAGTTAGTTGCTTTTGGCCATGGCCTGTTCATCTTCTATTTTTTTGCTCCAATGAGAAATGTAAAAGTTAGTGAAAAGGTTAATAGTTGAGCTTCATATTAAAGTATTTTATGTATTAAATACAGTATATTGTAGGTGTCAGTATCAGGTGTCAATATTACCATCTCAGTGTGTAACAGTGTAGAAACGTTGTCAGTGTGTAACAGTGTCTAACAGTGTCAGTGTGTAACAGCATATAAAAGTTGTCAGACTATAACAGTGTCAGAGTGTAATGGTGTCAGTATGTAACAGTGTATAAAAGTTGTCAGTGTGTAACAGTGTCAGCATGTAACAGTGTATAAAAGTTTCCAGTGTGTAACAGTGTCAGTATGTAACAGTGTCAGTATGTAACAGTGTATAAAAGTTGTCAGTGTGTAACAGTGTCACTGTGTAACAGCGTATAAAAGTTGTCAGACTAACAGTGTCAGATTGTAATGGTGTCAGTATGTAACAGTGTATAAAAGTTGTCAGTGTGTAACAGTGTCACTGTGTAACAATATCAGTATGTAACAGTGTCAGTGTGTAACAGCGTATAAAAGTTGTCAGAGTGTAGCAGTGTCAGTGTGTAACAGTGTATAAAAATTGTCAGAGTGTAACAGCGTCAGTGTATCAGTGTCAGTATCTAACGTTTTATAAAAGTTGTCAGTGTAACAGTGTCAGTGTATAACAGCGTCAGTGTGTAACAATGTATAAAAGTTGTCAGAGTGTAACAGTGTCAGAGTGTAACAGCGTCAGTGTATCAGTGTCAGTATCTAACATTTTATAAAAGTTGTCAGTGTAACAGTGTCAGTGTATAACAGCGTCAGTGTGTAACAATGTATAAAAGTTGTCAGAGTGTAACAGTGTCAGAGTGTAACAGCGTCAGTGTGGAACAATGTCAGAGTGTAACAGCATCAGTGTGGAACAGCGTCAGTGTGGAACAGCATCAGAGTGGAACAACGTCAGAGTGGAACAGCGTCAGAGTGTTACCCTGCTGCAGGAGTTTATTTAGATCCAGTGATGAAGCACGAGAGTGTGTTTTCTGAGGACGTGGTGGAGGAGTCGGAGGCTCTTCTGATTTCTTCATAGCATCGTCTATAGAGGTACTGGAGTAAGACCTGTGCATTACACACACAGGCGCGCGCACACGCGCACACACACACACACACACACACACACACACACACACACACACACACACACACACACTAAAATATGTAAAGAGTACTGACTCACAAACATGTGCATCAAATAAAAATTCTTAGTATACCTGGGCCTTGTTCTTGATTTTGCATTAACATCCAATGCATTAGGAGGATCTGAAACATACACACACAATTAGTGGAAATTAGTGGTAATTAAAATTACTGGTATAGAAAAGACTAGTACTAAAATGTACTGACACTGAAACTTTCTGGTACTGAAAATAACTGGTACTGGAAATTACTTGTACTGGAAATTAATGTAACTGAAAATGGCTTGTACTGAAATAAATGCTACTGAAAATGGTTGATACTACAAATGACTGGTACTCAAAAAGACTGGTACTAAATTTACTGGCACTGAAAATGGCTTGTGTCATTTGTGTTTTAAATCAAACAGTAGATCACAGAGAGATTCAGTGTGTGTGTGTGTGTGTGTGTGTGTGTGTGTGTGTGTGTATATATATATACAGTACCTAGTTTTAAACAGATGTTTTGCTGTATCGGCTGGTTTTGATCTGCTCTCTCCTGACTGAATTCTGCAAACAAAACAAAAACAGACAACACAGGCTCAAAGACAACACACAGGGGCCAAGGAGATGTTCACCATCATTCCCCACTCACTGGTCAATACAGATAAGGGTCACTATGTAATGCACAAACAGTGTGAGTCACACAGAATCAGTGACCTTGATTTTGTCACATAAATGACACTGCAAATATCTCACCATCACCAGTGTGTTATGAGTGTTGGTTTAGTACCATCACATTAGCATGGAGCTTGATGTTAGTCAGTGTGCTAGCTGTAGTAAATGAAGCCTACGTTCAGGCTCACAATAACGGGTTTGCACGTCCTCACCACTAGGGGGCTCTGTATCCTGAACACTGATAATCCAACATTGTCTCAGCAGGTGCACATACTGTATATTTATTTTTAAATCATATATCTTAAAGCTGTTCAATACCATGGGTTAATTCCAATGTTTATTGAAATGTTCTAAATGCTTAACCCTCTCTAATATCAAAAGTTAAAAAAGATCACAAACTAAAACACAATCACACCATTACACTATCCCTCTATTTTATTTTAAAAATATGGAATATACACAGTACCTTGCTTATGTGTTTCCTCTCTGACGTCCTGTTGGGTGATAATGCCCTTTTCCTGTCCAACACAACAACATATACATTATGCATAGATAAAATGACAGGACTTGTGGTTTTGCTTTAGCAACAAATAAATAAATAAATAAATAAATAAATACAGTTAGGTCCATAAATAATTGGACAGAGGCAACATTTTTCTAATTTTGGTGCTGTACATTACCACAATGAATTGTGAACAAAACAATTCAGATGCAGTTGAAGTTCAGACTTTCAGCTTTAATTCAGTGGGTTGAACAAAATGATTGCATAAAAATGTGAGGAACTAAAGCATTTTTTAAACACAATCCCTTCATTTCAGGGGCTCAAAAGTAATTGGAAAAAAATAATTGTAAATAAAATGTTCATTTCTAATACTTGGTTGAAAACCCTTTGTTGGCAATGACTGCCTGAAGTCTTGAACTCATGGACATCACCAGACGCTGTGTTTCCTCCTTTTTAATGCTCTGCCAGGCCTTTACTGCACCGGTTTTCAGTTGCTGTTTGTTTGTGGGCCTTTCTGTCTGAAGTTTAGTCTTTAACAAGTGAAATGCATGCTCAATTGGGTTGAGATCAGGTGACTGACTTGGCCATTCAAGAATATTCCACTTCTTTACTTTAATAAACTCCTGGGTTGCTTTGGCTTTATGTTTTGGGTCACTGTCCATCTGTATTATGAAACACCGACCAATCAGTTTGGCTGGATTTGAGCACACAGTCTCATCTCATTATCTCTAGCCGCTTTATCCTTCTACAGGGTCGCAGGCAAGCTGGAGCCTATCCCAGCTGACTACGGGCGAAAGGCGGGGTACACCCTGGACAAGTCGCCAGGTCATCACAGGGCTGACACATAGACACAGACAACCATTCACACTCACATTCACACCTATGGTCAATTTAGAGTCACCAGTTAACCTAACCTGCATGTCTTTGGACTGTGGGGGAAACCGGAGCACCCGGAGGAAACCCACGCGGACACGGGGAGAACATGCAAACTCCACACAGAAAGGCCCTCGCCGGCCCCGGGGCTCGAACCCAGGACCTTCTTGCTGTGAGGCGACAGCGCTAACCACTACACCACCGTGCCGCCCCTGAGCACACAGTATGTCTCTGAATACCTCAGAATTCATCCAGCTGCTTCTGTCCTGTGTCACATCATCAATAAACACTAGTGACCCAGTGCCACTGGCAGCCATGCATGCCCAAGCCATCACACTGCCTCTGCCGTGTTTTACAGATGATTTGGTATGCTTTGGATCATGAGCTGTACCACGCCTTCACCATACTTTTTTCTTTCCATCATTCTGGTAGAGGTTGATCTTGGTTTCATCTGTCCAAAGAATGTTCATCCAGAACTGTGCTGGCTTTTTTAGATGTTTTTTAGCAAAGTCCAATCTAGCCTTTTTATTCTTGAGGCTTAGGAGTGGCTTGCACTGTGCAGTGAACCCTCTGTATTTACTTTCATGCAGTCTTCTCTTTATGGTAGATTTGGATATTGATACGCCTACCTCCTGGAGAGTGTTGCTCACTTGGTTGGCTGTTGTGAAGGGGTTTCTCTTCACCATGGAAATTATTCTGTGATCATCCACTACTGTTGTCTTCTGTGAGTGTCCAGGTCTTTTTGCATTGATGAGTTCACCAGTGCTTTCTTTCTTTCTCAGGATGTGCCAAACTGTAGATTTTGCCACTCCTAATATTGTAGCAATTTCTTGGATGGTTTTTTTCTGTTTTCGCAGCTTAAGGATGGCTTGTTTCACCTGCATGGAGAGCTCCTTTGAACGCATGTTTTCTTCACAGCAAAATCTTCCAAATGGGCAATTCCATGTAAATGTCAACCTCACCATGCAAAAATAAAGCAACATGTAATACATCAAAACCACTCCCAGAAATATCACCTAGGCCTGTATTTTACAGATGTGAATAAGTTGAACCAATTTGTAACCAACCTAATATGTCACTGTCAGTCTTTCTTTCTTATAATGTAAAACCCAAGCTAAAATCAACTTTGATCATGTACAATTCTATATTATTGCCACAAGCCACAGAAATGTATGCTAAAATCCACAAAACAGCAAAACAATAGCCATCCTAAATATTATTTAAGAACTTTGATAGTTTTAGCTGATATTTAGAGAGTTTTTCAAAGGGTTATGGTGGTTAAATTGTTGATTTTCTAAACATATGCCATGTCTATTTCAGACGCGTCACATCCATAACGGAATTTCGTCACATCCATAACGCTGACTTTTCCTTCCGAAACTCTGCATGAAATACAAAATATTTTAAACAAAGATTTTTTAATATTCACCTTGGACCCCTCTATCAAATGGATATCTCCATTTCGACATTAAGTTCACAATTTCACAGAGTTTGATAAAAATGTACAGTCACCCAAGAAAAGTGATACTTTTTCTGTCACATCCATAACGCATCTTTTATTGGCATTTTCTGGCATGCCCTAGATGTACTATGGGAATTGTTCTTGTTCTATCACTTCTCCAGTATGGTACAGCCTTAAAATATGCAACACCTGTTTAAATACTGGGAGACAATAAAACATGCACTGGGTCATTTGTTGCCATTTTGAGTTCAAGTGTCACGTCCATAACGCTGGAATTGCTCAAATGCAAGCACCACACCTCAAATCAACTCCAGGCCTTTTATCTGCTTAATTGAGAAATGACATAACGAAGGAATTTCTCACACCTGCCCATGAAATAGCCTTTGAGTCAATTGTCCAATTACTTTTGGTCCCTTTAAAAACAGGGTGGCACATGTTAAGGAGCTGAAACTCCTAAACCCTTCATCCAATTTTAATGTGGATACCCTCAAATGAAAGCTGAAAGTCTGGACTTTATGTCCATGTCCATTATATAACTATAACTTGAATATGTTTCAGTAAACAGGTAAAAAAACAAAATTTGTGTCAGTGTCCAAATATATATGGACCTAACTGTAAATAAATAAAGTAAGCAAGTAAGTACGTGCATGCTGGGTTAAACACTAGGTGTCAGTACAAAACTTCCTAATTTTTCAGACATATGATTGGCATAATTAAATCAACAATAGCGGAGCGTAATGTCTCATCTCATCTCATCTCATTATCTCTAGCCGCTTTATCCTTCTACAGGGTTGCAGGCAAGCTGGAGCCTATCCTAACTAACTACGGGCGAAAGGCGGGGTACACCCTGGACAAGTCGCCAGGTCATCACAGGGCTGACACATAGACACAGACAACCATTCACACTCACATTCACACCTACGGTCAATTTAGAGTCACCAGTTAACCTAACCTGCATGTCTTTGGACTGTGGGGGAAACCGGAGCACCCGGAGGAAACCCACGCGGACACGGGGAGAACATGCAAACTCCGCACAGAAAGGCCCTCGCCGGCCATGGGGCTCGAACCCGGACCTTCTTGCTGTGAGGCGACAGCGCTAACCACTACACCACCGTGCCGCCGGAGCGTAATGTAAATAAATTAATTTCATTTCTTGACATACTCAACAATTAACTTTTTCACTTGTTAGTATGAATGGAGAGTTTCTGTACAATGTAAATAAACAGATATAAGCAGTCAAGTCATGATTTTCCTGCAATACATAAATAAATAAATAAATAAATAAATAAATAAATGTTCATTTCATTTCTTCGGCTCTGCACGTTACTTGCGAATAAATTGCAGAAATTAATCGTCTGAAAACGTTAACCAAGTTGACCTAAACACAGTGCTGTACTAATGTTAACAAGCTAACAAACTAACTCGTTTCACATTAACTCTTCACCAACAGACATATGACACTAACAAGCTAGCTATTGGTAGCTACACTAAACACATAGAATTATATTATTTCCATTATATTTGCTACTTTTGTAATAAGGGGAGATGCTAACCTCATTTCATTGTACCCATGTAATAATAATAATAATAATAATAATAATAATAATAATAATGGTATTCTATTATTTCAATACTATTCTTAAAAATAATAACAATTTTATTCCGTAGTTTAATCCAGAATCCAAGTTCTGCTCCAAGCTACATGCAGCGATGTCACATGACCAAGTTTGTCTTAATTTAATTTTAAAATAATGAGGATTTTGATGCACCTTTTGCCTGAGTGTTTCTGCATCCTCAAACAAGATGAAAGGCTGCAAGTCCTGTAAAATCACCACATTTATACAATCAGTGCAGTACTGTAACAATTAACACCTTAATTATAATATAATGGTTCTGTAGTGTTTGTTAATTAAGGAATAAAGTGTTGTTACAGTAATATACTGAGTGGAGTGATGAAATGGAGTTACTGTTACTATCCTGAAGTGGATTATTTTCCTATAACAGCACAAAGGGGTGAGCTATGACCCATCCTTGCTTACAAAGACTGAGCCTTTGGTGCGTGCTCCTTTTTTTACTCAATCACGTTCCCAATTAACCTGCTTATTGTGGAATCTTCCAAAATGGTGTCACATGAATGTCTGTCCATCCATTATCTGTAGCCGCTTATCCTGTACAGGGTCGCAGGCAAGCTGGAGCCTATCCCAGCTGACTACGGGCGAAAGGCGGGGTACACCCTGGACAACTCGCCAGGTCATCACAAGGCCGACACACAGACAACCATTCACACCTACAATCAATTTAGAGCCACCAATTAACCTAACCTGCATGTCTTTGGACTGTGGAAGAAAACGGAGCACCCGGAGGAAACCCACATAGATACGGGGAGAACATGCAAACTCCGCACAGAAAGCTTGAACCCAGGACCTTCTTGCTGTGAGGCAACAGTGCTAACCACTACACCACCGTGCCGCTGTTACTTGAATATCCTATAAACTTTTCAGTCTTATTTTGCCTCTGTCCCAACTTTTTCTGAGTGTGTTTTGCAGGCATCAAATTCTGACTTCCTTTATATTTACAAAATGCAATTAAGTTGGTCAGTAACCTCCTGAAAATATTTTCTTTGTACTTTCACATGTACTTGAAATAAAGGGTCACATGAATTAACAAATCACAGAGTTTTGTTTTTATTACATTTTGGAAAATATCCCAACTTTTTCTGGAAATGGGGTTAGTATTTGCATTTAAATGATGTGAACACAAGTTCGTTCTTGTGAATGTTATAGCAGCTATAAACAGTCCCTCACCAGCCTCTCTTTTTATCTCTCTTGTAAAGTTAATAATGCAAAAAAAACCCTCCTCTCTCTCCTGAACATCAACTCCCAGTAAACTTCTCTGTCCTGAAGATGTCAGAAAACGTTAAGTTACAGATTGACAAAGCACTGACACTGGAGACTCCTTCCATAAATGTTAAATACATTTCTGCTCACAGGTCAATAATTAGGGTGGCACGGTGGTGTAGTGGTTAGCGCTGTCGCCTCACAGCAAGAAGGTCCTGGGTTCGAGCCCCGTGGCCGGCGAGGGCCTTTCTGTGTGGAGTTTGCATGTTCTCCCCGTGTCCGCGTGGGTTTCCTCCGGGTGCTCCGGTTTCCCCCACAGTCCAAAGACATGCAGGTTAGGTTAACTGGTGACTCTAAATTGACCGTAGGTGTGAATGTGAGTGTGAATGGTTGTCTGTGTCTATGTGTCAGCCCTGTGATGACCTGGCGACTTGTCCAGGGTGTACCCCGCCTTTCGCCCGTAGTCAGCTGGGATAGGCTCCAGCTTGCCTGCGACCCTGTAGAAGGATAAAGTGGCTAGAGATAATGAGATGAGATGAGATGAGATGAGGTCAATAATTACACACTATTTTAATCTGTTTATATGGGGCATCTGCTGTACACGTCCCTGTGAATGAGTCGTTTCTAAAGAAACAATAACATATTAGAACGAGTGCATTCATATAAACCTGTGATTTGCAGCTGCACTACTGTCAGAGCTGCTGTTATAGAAAATTAATCAACACCTTTATTGACCAATCACAGTCCAGAATTCAGCAGCACTGTGGTGTAATAATGATGTATTTCACACATGAGCTGACCTGAGTGACTGGGTGTGATTGTACCTGAGGTGGAGGTCTGAAAGCTGAGAGGAGCGTGTGCGGCAAGTGATCAGGGAGTGCATAACCGTTTTTCCGTGCCACTACCAGGTGAAACGCCGTGCAGAATTCGGGAAAGGTGAGGGCTCCATCCCGATCCACATCACTCAGCTCCCTACAGGGTGAAGGAAAGAGGGTTAATAACATAAACACATCTGTCTGCTCCAAAACTGCACTGTTCTGCTGATTTCTGCTCACAAGTGTTTGATAAGTGTGTGTGTGTGTGTGTGTGTGTGTGTGTGTGTGTGTGTGTGTGTGTGTGTGTGCACGCGCAATATTTAAAGAGCTCTGGATTGTTATTATTGTTATTAATACCTTTTGAGAAACAAGGCATTAATAACAATGAAACTTATAAAATGTACAAAATAAAATTTAGAGATAACAATAAAAATACAGAATCAGATTTTAATATCATAAATTTTAAGATATTTTAATAAATGAATATTTTTAAATCATAAACTTCATTACAAGAAACATACTTTATAAAAGATGGTGGTTTATAACTTGTTTCTTGAGAATACTACATTTGAAAAACTAAATTAAAAACTATCTAAATCTAAAGCAAAATTTGGTGAATGATTCTAAAATATTTTAGATTTACACTACAGGGGATTTTAGAGCTTTTTAAGAAAAGAACAGAAAAGGGAAAAAGACGTGATTTTTAAATCAGATTTTAAACCATGAATATTAAAACTGAATCATAATACAACCCCGATTCCAAAAAAGTTGGGACAAAGTACAAATTGTAAATAAAAACGGAATGCAATGATGTGGAAGTTTCAAAATTCCATATTTTATTCAGAATAGAACATAGATGACATATCAAATGTTTAAACTGAGAAAATGTATCATTTAAAGAGAAAAATTAGGTGATTTTAAATTTCATGACAACAACACATCTCAAAAAAGTTGGGACAAGGCCATGTTTACCACTGTGAGACATCCCCTTTTCTCTTTACAACAGTCTGTAAACGTCTGGGGACTGAGGAGACAAGTTGCTCAAGTTTAGGGATAGGAATGTTAACCCATTCTTGTCTAATGTAGGATTCTAGTTGCTCAACTGTCTTAGGTCTTTTTTGTCGTATCTTCCGTTTTATGATGCACCAAATGTTTTCTATGGGTGAAAGATCTGGACTGCGGGCTGGCCAGTTCAGTACCCGGACCCTTCTTCTACGCAGCCATGATGCTGTAATTGATGCAGTATGTGGTTTGGCATTGTCATGTTGGAAAATGCAAGGTCTTCCCTGAAAGAGACGTCATCTGGATGGGAGCATATGTTGCTCTAGAACCTGGATATACCTTTCAGCATTGATGGTGTCTTTCCAGATGTGTAAGCTGCCCATGCCACACGCACTAATGCAACCCCATACCATCAGAGATGCAGGCTTCTGAACTGAGCGCTGATAACAACTCGGGTCGTCCTTCTCCTCTTTAGTCTGAATGACACGGCGTCCCTGATTTCCATAAAGAACTTCACATTTTGATTCGTCTGACCACAGAACAGTTTTCCACTTTGCCACAGTCCATTTTAAACGAGCCTTGGCCCAGAGAAGACGTCTGCGTTTCTGGATCATGTTTAGATACGGCTTCTTCTTTGAACTATAGAGTTTTAGCTGGCAACGGCGGATGGCACGGTGAATTGTGTTCACAGATAATGTTCTCTGGAAATATTCCTGAGCCCATTTTGTGATTTCCAATACAGAAGCATGCCTGTATGTGATGCAGTGCCGTCTAAGGGCCCGAAGATCACGGGCACCCAGTATGGTTTTCCGGCTTTGACCCTTACGCACAGAGATTCTTCCAGATTCTCTGAATCTTTTGATGATATTATGCACTGTAGATGATGATATGTTCAAACTCTTTGCAATTTTACACTGTCGAACTCCTTTCTGATATTGCTCCACTATTTGTCGGCGCAGAATTAGGGGGATTGGTGATCCTCTTCCTATCTTTACTTCTGAGAGCCGCTGCCACTCCAAGATGCTCTTTTTATACCCAGTCATGTTAATGACCTATTGCCAATTGACCTAATGAGTTGAAATTTGGTCCTCCAGCTGTTCCTTTTTTGTACCTTTAACTTTTCCAGCCTCTTATTGCCCCTGTCCCAACTTTTTTGAGATGTGTTGCTGTCATGAAATTTCAAATGAGCCAATATTTGGCATGAAATTTCAAAATGTCTCACTTTCGACATTTGATATGTTGTCTATGTTCTATTGTGAATACAATATCAGTTTTTGAGATTTGTAAATTATTGCATTCCGTTTTTATTTACAATTTGTACTTTGTCCCAACTTTTTTGGAATCGGGGATGTATTTTAAAGGGGAAAAAAACACTGCAGAGGGTTTAAAAATAAATAAATGAAACAAATACAAATAATTTCACATTTTAAAATGTTGTGTTCATAAATATAAAACATGATGCAATAAATAACGTCAGTTATCAGTTACTCGATTGACCAGATTTTAATTAATTAATTTATTACTGGATACTGTTGCTAGGCAACTGCAAAGTATGAACAAGAATAAAGAATAAGCTAGCTAATAACTGAAGCTGATGATTAGGCTCGCGGCTCGGAGATGTTTAGTCTTTGATACAGAATATAAGGCACAGTGACGGTGATAATGAAACGGAAAAGTCAGAAATGTTCACATTTACCTCAGAAGTGATGAAAAATTGATAAGAAAAGACTCAATATGAGTAAAATGACACTGTGAGCAAACTTGGCATCAACCAAGTGTCACTATTTTAACTGTATAATATGAAAAAAAAAGATTTATTTTTTGTTGTGATGTACCAGATATTGTGTCTTGTACTTGCCTTTAAAAATACACAAAAACTTAATGTTTGTTTGAGAGGAATATTGTAAAGATATTGTAAGTTGGACTCACCATATATGAGAGAGCTCAGGGATGGGCAGCTTCGACTTTGTGAAGAAGTTTTTTGCATCAGGGCCTGAAAAAAAAAAAAAAAAACAACAACCCCGAATCAACATTATCTTAAATGAGTTTGATGAACGTAAAATGTGAAACAGGTGATGTTTACACAAATAATGTACAAACAAAAATGCAAGGGATTTCTGCAGTAGTATGAATTTAACACATGACCTGTTCTAAGATGGATTTAAAAAAAATGAGTTGTGAAGAGAATTGTAGGGATTTATAGGGTTGAGGAGGTTGAAAGCTCGCAGCTCTCTCACCCAGGATGAGGCCGGTCAAGTCACGCTGAAGACTGAGGAACTGATGTGTGTAATAATCCAACTGCTCTGCCGTGATCACCCACGGATCATCGGAATAATCACACTGATCCACATCCATCTGCAGAGAAGGGGAGAGGAGGAGAGGAGAGGAGAGGAGAGGAATGAAGGTGAGAGAGGGGAGTAGAAGAGGTGAGGAGAGAAGGGGAGAGGAGATTGCAGGAGAGGAGAGAAGAGAAAAAGGAAAAGAGAAGACAAGTAAAGTTTAAGAGAAATGATTTATTTAAAGAAAAGAATACAAAAAAGTGGAAAACAAAAGGAAAAGAGAAGATGGTGAAAAAAAGAATAAAAACACGAGAACAGAAAAGTCAAACCGATAAATGTAGAGAAAAAAAGCAAGATAAAAATAAAGATAAAAGAGAAGGCAGACAATAAAATATTCAAAGAGAAGAAAAAAGAAAAAGAAAAAAACCCAAACAAAAATAAGAAAAGCAAAAATCAGACGAGAAAATGAAGAGAAAGCAAAGATAAAACAGAATAACAGATTACATCATAAACACAGAGAGAAAAAAGGAGAAGACAAAAAACAGGAGAGAATTTTAGTGTCTTATAATCCTGCACTGCACATGTCCACCAGAGGAGGGCGCTCTATGGCTAGTTCCTCTGCCCGAGAGAGAGAGGGAGAGGGAGGGGTGTGGGTGTGTGAGAGAGGGGAAATGCTGCCTGTGTAACAGGTGGGAGATTATCAGAGACACTGATACACCACAAGAGAGCAATAATTAGACAGCTGCTAGTGCACACACACACACACACACACACACACACACTGTCTAAATGTTTCAGACACACCTTCTCATAAAAGTTTTTTTGACTATTTATATCACACCCAACATTGTGAAGCAGAAACATGTGGTAGAGCAGCATCATAAAGTCCTGGAAGAAATGTCGCCTGAGCTGCTGAGCCACAGACAGACATGTAGGCCACTACGTAATTAGCATTTAGTTGTCAGTTAATAACTAGTGCTGTCAAAGTTAGCGCGATAATAACACGTTAACGCGATCTCAATTTAACGCGATTAAAAAAAATAGTGCCGTTAACGCAAATTCTAATTTGGCCCTGCGAGTCACCCGTAGTTCCTGTTGAGGCTTGTCGCGCGCTGCTTCAATAAGAGTACGTGTGAGTGATGGAGAAAGGCATAGACATATAAACATCCTCGCCGCCATATTGGATGGGGCAAAGTGGAGATTCTTCACCCGTCTCTGGTATAGCGTCTAGACAGTAGCCGAGAATAAAGATGCCTCATTCATGTGCTGCGTTTAACTGTACCAACAGGTTTACCATCCAAACGAGATCACATGGGATTACCTTTCACAGGTGAGACTGGAAAAATACTTTTCAATACTGTTCCTTCAGTCTTCAGTTTCCCAGCTCATCTCCACCGGGGAGGTGCAGAGTTATAAGCAGTGAGCATTAGATAATACAGTGCCACACTATGATGAACGTTTTTGAACGTATGATGAATGTTTTTATTTTTGTTATCTGTTTTTTTCTTCTTATGGCAAATACTTCTCTTCAAAAGAAACTAATCAAGAGTAAAATAAAACATTTTTTTATTTTCACAGTGATATGCGCTTTATTTTTCATCCCTTGGTTTTCTCATCTAATATGGAAGTTATGGATGTCAGTGGCTGTGACAAGACGTGTTATGCTCTGCAATAAAAAAAAAAAAAAAACATTGGTACAAAGCAAGCCCATTCACTTTTTTATGCTGATAAGAGAATTACAATGATTTTTCATGTGACAAAAATGTGCGATTAAATTGCGATTAATCGCGAGTTAACTATGACAGTCGCGACATTAATTGCGATTAAATATTTTAATCGCTTGACAGCACTATTAATAACATTAATGGAGTTACATTAAAGTGCATATCACGGGTAAATTCAGGAGCAAGATCAATGTAATTCTCCTATTTTATATTAAACTTTGGTCAAATATCTGTAACATTCTGCATTCTCTGCAATTTCTTTACCTTGCGCAATACCAGAAAAATTCAGTTGAAATCAAGCCATTTGAGGCGAATTGGTCCGTCTCTGAAAAAACTCGGCATTTGAATTTCCTGGCAAACATTGATTTTCGTGACATCACGTGCGGGACGCCTCCCTCTGAATCCTACATCAGCGCTGGTTTGTTTATGAGAAAACGACCTGGTGGTTTTCTGCAAAGTTCTTCAACGTTATCACGTAATTATTAAAATGGTTAACAGATATATTGTAGGAGGGTGTAGCAACACCAATCTTGATGGGATTAGTACTCATCGTTTTCCAAAAGACCGGACAATGAGAGAGAAATGGGAGCGCTTGGTCTACACAGGCTGTGCACTGAAACCGTGCAAAGCTCTCGCAGCCTGCTGGCGCTTCCGCAGGTAACGTCACAAATCTGGCTCCAGACTCCCCTGGGATTTTTCCAGGCGTGTTTTGTTATTTTATTTTTTTCTGCTGTAGACAGATGGCCTTGTGCAAAATTACCCTTCTGGATGAGTGTGTAAAGGGACATACTTTAATATATTTAAAAAAATACACTAAATTGGTCCAGAATATGCCCTTTAAAATTGAGCTAAATAGCTCAATACTCCGCCATGCATGTGCTTAGCATAACGGTCCGTTTGTTACTATCTTCAAAAATTCAGATTGCTGTTGTGTCGTGAAAAATGTTAACATACTTTAACGTTTAAAGTTTAAAGCTTTTAGAGGCGCACCCTAAATGTTATGAGCGGATATCTAACCGTGCTTGCTAATGCTAACTTCTATTAATCTGCTTTCTGTTACTTTTCTCTTCACTACAGCAGCAAATATATGATGTTTATTCACTAGTTTACAGTACATAAAGTGAAGCTTTGTGTGAAATGTATGTTGTATGGTAGTGTAGTTTATAATGTAGCTTGGTGTGAAACTATGACAGTGCTATGCTATAAGCTAAGCTAGCATATAAAGAGTCAGAATAGTTACAATTAAAACAATGTCCCGAGGTGCTGCCATCTTACTCTCTCCAAGGTTCAAATATCACATTCTGAGTACAAGTTATGCAAGAGAATCCATGATTGGCACTTGCTGTGATCAGGAAAGAGAGTTTATTTTGGGGGGTTTTGTTTGGCTTTAAGATAATACCAATAGCATGCAAAGCGTCATCAAGGTAAATGTGGCTACTTTGAAGAATATGAATATGAAATATGAATCTTTTTTTAAACACTTTTTTTGTTTACCACACAATTCCATATATGTGACGAGTCATGGAATCCACGGACACATGTTGGCCGAAACAAATCTGAGAAAATCGCAAAAGAAGCTTTTTTTTTTCGGAAAAAAAAATGCTTCTTTTGCGATTTTCTCGGATTCGTTTCGGCCGACATGTGTCCGTGGATTCCATGACTCGTCACATATGTTCCAAATGTTATATCACAGTGTTTGATGTCTTCAGTATTGTTCTACAATGTAGAAAATAGTCAAAATACAGAAAAACCTATGAATGAGTAGGGGCGTCCAAACTTCTGTACGTTACATGTTGTGTTCATGTGAAATAAGTGCAATTTACTCATTAAATTTGGGAGAAAATGTTCATGTATATCTCCGAGTCTAGCTTTGAGAACTTTTGCTGATCAAGAAGCCAAAGACACGAGCATGACAGCTAGACATGGCAAGTCTTTGTGTTACTCGTAGCTTATATACCTCTCTCTCTCTCTCTCTCTCTCTCTCACACACACACACAGTTTTAGCTTTGGCGTCACACTGACCCGGAGCTTAACGCGAAGGCTTTAGCTTCTCTCCATGTGACTGAAACAAAGCTAATCAGTAATTGTGGCTAATCCCAGTAGTGCTAGCTAACAATGCTGGTTGTGTATAATTCTCTTTTCGAATCCAGCAGTGGAATGATGGTGATGTTTTGGGACCTCATACATCATCCTGTATCAGTCAGTGAAAACTACTTTAGTTTATCTAAAGTTGAGTCCTCATAATGTCAGTCAAACCTACCAATCTGAACGACAGAAGCTAATTCAATAAGCTCCAGGTTGTGCACTAGTGACCCAGGATTTCTAACATGCGTCACTTCACCGTGCCTTTGGACAGATTTTAGATTTTTCACTTTCTACGTGCCGTCTTCTGTCTTTAGTGTAAACCCTGTGAGCAGCACTAATCCTCTCATGCAGTTCGTTTTTTGTTTTTCTTTGTCTCTTCCGTCTTACCTCCTCATGCTCTTCACTCACACAGGACGCTCCTGCCGCTGCACCACACACACCTCTGTTATCTGGGACAGGAATAAAGAGACACAATTAGTGAGCACAGGCGTGTATTTATAATGGACAGGTCTAATATGACAAAGGGAACCATGAAACATGTGCTCATCTCGCCTTGCTGCAGCAACAGGCTTCTGTGTAAGGAAGATTCAAACATAAACATGTTCAGACTCTTGAAAGTGCTGTGTCTGTTTGTACAACTTATGTGACAAACTTTATTGTAAGGATTATGAAGCAATGGAAAGAAACATCTTTTATGATACACAAACAGTATTTTTCAGTTCCAAATTCTTACTGGTTGTTGCTTCGCATCACATCTCTACAGCGCAGTTGATTCTATATACATTTCAGGAACATCATTATAGTGCAATTACCACACAAACACCCTACTCAATGCCAGATAACATCTCATCTCATCTCATTATCTCTAGCTGCTTTATCCTTCTACAGGGTCGCAGGCAAGCTGGAGCCTATCCCAGCTGACTACGGGTGAAAGGCGGGGTACACCCTGGACAAGTCGCCAGGTCATCACAGGGCTGACACACAGACACAGACAACCATTCACACTCACATTCACACCTACGGTCAATTTAGAGTCACCAGTTAACCTAACCTGCATGTCTTTGGACTGTGGGGGAAACCGGAGCACCCGGAGGAAACCCACACGGACAACATGCAAACTCCGCACAGAAAGGCCCTCGCCGGCCCCGGGGCTCGAACCCAGGACCTTCTTGCTGTGAGGCGACAGCGCTAACCACTACACCACCGTGCCGCCCCTGCCAGATAACATTTATTATTTTATTGTTAAATAAAATTGATTAATTTATAATATTTTTTTCTGTTCAGAAGCTACTGGTCAGATTGCTACACTATGGGTATTGCCGTATCAAGGTGGCAGGCAATAAAATGTCATTTTCCAGTGGTTGACAAATTACCAAAAGGTCACGGACTACAGATTACGGAAATAAAATAAAAAAGGATACAAAATATGGAGTGGTTACAGATTTTAACACGGATGCATCACGGATGCTAGTAATTTACGGATTGGTCACAAACGTTTTAGTATATTACGGGTTGGTTACGGATTTCATACAGATGATGTATCACAGATGTTTAATTTTTCCGGACGTTGCTACGAGTCTATGGGACAATGACATGGACATCACAAAGACTGTCTTCACAGTGATGTTATCTGCTGATGGTAGCTACATGATGGAGGTTGAAGCACCAGATAACATTGAGCCAATACTCACTAATCAGCAGATGAGTCTTTCCATAAGAGATGCAGAACATCCAATATAGGCCACTTTTTCAATGGAATAAAAATATGTATTCTATTCCTTTCTAGTGGGTTTATTGATAGCATGCAAGATTGTTATCATATTACTTATCCTCTGTGTATTACGCCACTCTACTTAATGGAGAATGAACATGCAATATTATTACAATATTGCATATTGTCAAGACAACACGACGTCACATATCACAGACGTAAAACTTCCATGCTAGTGAGTGACAGTGAAAATTTGTAAAGGAACGTGGCCGCCAGGTTTGCTTCGTTAAAAGCGGAAGATTTTAAGATAATTTTAGCTGCCAGGTCGCTCAGTTGTGTGTCGCTCTCAATGTTGACTTTAAAACTAACTGCGTAAATTACACAGCGAAAATAATAATATTCGGCTTGACTGCATTAGCATTGGCCTGCGCTAACACTACACCGGCTGGAAGGTAACTGGACTGCTGTGCTAACAGCACTGAGTTGCAGGTAAGCTAGCATTGGCCTTTGAGAATGCTGATATGAAGAGTGTGTGTATGTATAATAATAATAATAATAATAATAATAATAATAATAATAATGGCTGGTTTTTTTCATGGTATATCAAATATATTCCATTCAGCTCTCATGATACTGAACTCATCTTCGACTCATTCAATATTATGCTAGCTGAATGGAATATATCTGATATACCACTCAATGCCAGCCAATATTATTTAATTATCCAGAGAACACAACTCTGAAATGCCATTTTTGCCAAAAGGAGGTGAAGTTTATGGATTTTACCCAAAGACTGATGTAGAAAAGAAGTTCGAAAAAGAAGTTTACGTCCCATTGTCGCCAAACTTTAAGAACATCACAGTGTTCCATTACATCGGTGATGAATCTATATCTAAACCGAAGGCACACAGAAACTGAATAAAGCAAACAAAAATATCCGTAAGCCCAAAGCCTTTGGCCATTAAAAAGATGGAGGAGACGGTAAAAAGCAACACAGACCGACGTGCCCATAAAT
Organism: Neoarius graeffei; assembly: GCF_027579695.1. Lineage (NCBI taxonomy): Eukaryota > Metazoa > Chordata > Actinopteri > Siluriformes > Ariidae > Neoarius > Neoarius graeffei. The sequence continues at coordinate 44,455,059 of NC_083581.1, forward strand.
TCCGTAGCCACAGAAAAGAAGGCGAAAATTACGGGCATGCCACGGAATGTCGGTCAAATCCATTATCTCAAAGAGAAAAACAAAACAGAAGAAAGGCCGAGTAAAGATGCCCAAATAAATGTGCAAGCAGTTGTATTTGAAAACAAAGGATTTGTTCATTTCATTGCAACTTTTCCAGATCTTATTGGAATTTTAGGCATGGAAGACATGTTAAACCAAAGTCTTCAACTTCTTAAAACAAATTAAGAAGTCTAAAACAATTAAATATTTGGACTGCCGAAGTTCATAATTAAAATATCTTACCTGCATTTACACGTTTACTTTATTAATTTACTGTTGATATTTTACAGAAAATATCACATTTCCGTGAATAAAAGATCCGTACTTTGTACTATTTTTTTTTTCCGTGAATCTGCATTCTGTGACTCGTCTGGATTTTGTAAACAGTGTAATTTTCCTGCATTAATAGGTTCTGAGTTTAATCTTTTAAATTTTGGGGATTTTTAAGCCAATGTTATTAATATGGTGAGATAAGTAAATGACTAAACAACAAATCTGGCCTTTGTTTATAATCAAAACACCACCTGGCTTAGCATGGGGCCTGCCAGACCATATGGACACACACACACACAAACACACACATTCGCTTTACCCGTGTGTATTACAGCGTCAGTGTTACTGTGTAATGTGTTTATTAGAGTATATTTAGCCGCAGTTCCGTGTGTGTGTGTTTCAAACCGCGTAGTTTCCTGATCACTGAGGAAATCCATGAGCTGTCAGTGATCGAGGTCACCCTGTGACTCATAACAACACAACAACAGAACTTTGTGTCTCTGTGGGTGTGAAGGGAAGGTTTGGGTTCAGTGATGCAGTTCTGGATTGTGATTGGTCAGGTGTTGATTAATTTTCTGTAACAGCAGCTCTGACAGAAGATGTTTATTTTGTAACAGTCAGAGGTGAAGTTGTACCTTTAATTTTTCCAACATCCTCAAGACAGGGCGGCACGGTGGTGTAGTGGTTAGCGCTGTCGCCTCACAGCAAGAAGGTCCTGGGTTCGAGCCCCGGGGCCGGCGAGGGCCTTTCTGTGCGGAGTTTGCATGTTCTCCCCGTGTCCGCGTGGGTTTCCTCCGGGTGCTCCGGTTTCCCCCACAGTCCAAAGACATGCAGGTTAGGTTAACTGGTGACTCTAAATTGACCGTAGGTGTGAGTGTGAATGGTTGTCTGTGTCTATGTGTCAGCCCTGTGATGACCTGGCGACTTGTCCAGGGTGTACCCCGCCTTTCGCCCATAGTCAGCTGGGATAGGCTCCAGCTTGCCTGCGACCCTGTAGAAGGATAAAGCGGCTAGAGATAATGAGATGAGATGAGATCCTCAAGACAGAGGAGTTTATACTTTGTGGTTTCTCGGTAACATGACAAGCTGCATTTGGTTTTTGTTTTATTAGCATGACGAGAAAGGAAAAGAGACAGTGGTGAGGGAAAGACTGTTTATAACTGCTATAACATGAATGAAAACAGGAACTAAATTGTTTCATGGACGTTCCACAACCTTAATAAGTAAATGAATGCGCTGTGGTAGAAGAGAAATAAAACACTCAAGGACATGCTGTTACAAGAAAATAATCAACTTCGAAGTAGTAACGGTGACTCCACTTCATTACACCTTCCTGGTGTTGATTATTTTCCTGTAAACTGTGTGATGACAGAGCTGCAGCTCTATGGAGCCGTGAGTGAAGTGAAGCTCATTATATCAGGAAATCACACCCATGTTTAACGGGTCAGACGGGTCAGTCCTGTCTACACACTGTTTACACACCAGAAACATCCTGCTGTATCTGTGTGTCTGGATGTGGGTATGAGAGAGAAGTGCAGATTCAAGTGGAATATTTTTTTTTAAATGATCCTGAGACAAGGGAAAAAATAAGAGCAAGGGCTTGAACTGAATATTTTTTTTTCCATCAGAACCTTACACGGTGCTGAATTTACCCAGAATCCTCAGTCCAGTAAGCTCAGTGAATGAACTCATGTATTGTTCATGTCATTTAAACATCAGATTTTAATACAAATTATTATTTTATTATTTATATTATTTATCCCTTTGTCTGTAACATGGCATGGCATAACATGGCTAAAGAAAATCTCTCGGCGTCTGTGCTTGTTTTTTTTTTCCATTTTGTCTTTTGTTAGAATATTTAAAAGACCAGAATCTTGACGGAAACACGGCTGGTCACATGTTGAATTTTTTGTGAATTTGCTGAACATTTCAAAACTGAATACAATGAGGCCTTTCTTCTACTTGACACTACTGAATGAAATTAATTAAGCATGCTCCAGCTGTGTGTGTGAGTGCGCGCGTGTGTACACGTTCCTGTGTGTGCCAGTCGGTGTCACTAAGGTTCCCTCGATCGACAGGAAACAGATTAGTGGGCCAAACTTCCTGTCCATGCAGAAACACACAATAGGGTGAGGAATCCCCCATGGACTGGTGCGCACACACACACACACACACACACACACACTTCATACACACTGCATCTGAAGAACTATTCTTAAAAGCTAGTAAATAAATAAGTAAAATACCGTAATCAGTTTTACATTGAGGAACGTTATTCTGAAGCTGTTGCACTCTTTGCCCATGCAGTCTTTTACAGAGCGGTGCACTTCTCCCCATCTTTACTTCTAAGAGACTCAACCTTTCTGGGATGCTCTTTTCATACCCAATCATGTTACTGACTTGTTGCCAATTAACCACATTAGTTTTTTTGGTTGTTTGTTTAACATTAAACAGCTTTTCCAGTCTTTTGTTTTCCCTGTGCCAACTTTTCTGAAATGTGTTGCTGGCACTAAATTCAAAATAAGAACACATTTTTAATATTACACACCTTTTCCAGTCTTTTGTTGCTCCGTCCCAAATTTTTTCAAACATGTTGCTGGTATTGAGTGTAAAATGACCATCTATTTAAAAAAAAGAAATATTCCATATATTGTCTTTGTACTATTTTTAATGAAATATAGGGTTTCCTTGATTTGCAAATCACCACATTCTTTTTTTTTTTATTTACAGTTTACACAGTGTCCCAACTTTTTAGTAATGGGGTTGTAAAGTAAAATAAAGTATATAAATACGAAATAAATTACAATGTAAGTAGTAAGTAAAGGATAGTAATGAAGTAAGTAAACAAGTAAATAGGTAAGGTATAAAGTAAGTAAAGAATTAAGAAGAAAACTTTATTCGTCACATGCACACTTCAAGCACAGTGAAATTCATCCTCTGCATTTAACCCATCTGAAGCAGTGAACACACGTGCACACTCAGAGCAGTGGGCAGCCACACCAGAGCGCCGGGGAGCAGTCAGAGGTCAGGTACCTTGCTCAAGGGCACCTCAGCCCAAGGCTGCCCCACATTAACCTAACTGCATGTCTTTAGATTGTGGGGGAAACCGGAGCACCCAGAGGAAACCCACGCAGACACGGGGAGAACATACAAACTCCACACAGAAAGGCCCTCGCTGGCTGCTGGGTTCGAACCCAGAACCTTCTTGCTGTGAGGCGACCGTGCTAACCACTACACCACCGTGCCGCCCATAATTACGTAAATAACTGTGCTAAGTAAGTAAACAAGTGTGTAAGGTTACAATGTAAGTAAAGTACAGTAAATAAGTAAAGTAAGTGGTATGTAAAATACAATAAAGTGAGTCAGTAAAGTACAGTATCAAAATAATCAAGTAAATAAGTACTGCATGTAATACAAATAAGTAAGTAAAGTAACTAAGGACTAAGTACAGTAAATCAGTTAGCAAAGCAAACAGTAAGTGCAAAAATTAATTAAATGTTTACTGTATGTAAAGAATAGTAAATAACTAAAGTAAGTAAACAATTAAATGTAAACAAAATATACAGTACATAAATAAGTAGGCAAATGTGACTAAATCTGTAAGTAGTATGTAAAGTGCAGTAAATATGTAAGTAAACAAATATGTAATTGAAGTAGGTAGTAAGAACAGTAAATAAGTAATCAAAGTAAGTCATACAATAGTACAAAGTCCATACAGAATAGTCCATCAATTATCTCTAGCCGCTTATCCTGTCCTACAGGGTCGCAGGCAAGCTGGACCCTATCCCAGCTGACTACGGGTGAGAGGCGGGGTACACCCTGGACAAGTCGCCAGGTTATTGCAGAGCTGACACATAGACACAGACAACCATTCACACCTACGGTCAATTTAGAGCCACCAATTAGCCTAACCGACATGCCTTTGGGGGAAACCGGAGCACCCGGAAGAAACCCACGCGGGCAACATGCAAACTCCACACAGAAAGACCCTCATCGGCCGCTGGGCTCGAACTCAGGACCTTCTTACTGTGAAGTGACAGTGCTAACCACTACACCACCGTGCCGCCCATACAGAATAATAAATAACATAAACAAATGATTAAAGTAAGTAGTAAATAAAGTACAATAAATAAGTAAATAAATAACAATCCAAGAGTAATAAGGTTTCTTTAATTCTTCTTAAAAACTTCTCTGTAAAACAAACAAAATATAAAACAAAATCAGTTCGTGTAAACTAATCAAATGAAACAAACGAAAAACAGACTATGAAAACAAATCTGTAGGTTTACTGTGAAGAACTGACTCAGGATTAGTGGTCATGTGCCACTGACTGGGGAATCACCGAGTGTGGAACATACAGTATCTGTCTCTCAGAGGGGTAGCACACTTCCTGTCATCGCTGGGTTCAGTAGATAATGATTGCTAATCTAAAAGTAACTCGACTATCTGAGTAAGCAGGGGCAAGTATGTTGACTCTTACTTTTTCAGACAGAAGCTGCATTCAAGGCCATTTCCTGAATTGAATCATAAAGTGAGTGACCATGAAATGGGAAAAAGAGAAAAGCTTTATATTACAGTGCATGGCATTTAGCAGACGCGCTTATCCAGAGCGACGTACAACGAGTGCAAAAGTCAGGTACACGAAGTGCTGAACTTCGACAAGAAAGCTCTAGTGCCAACTGAACAAAGCTGAATAATAAACAAACAATCTAAAGCTATAACACACTGCTGCTTTAAAGGAGAGTGGGTTCGTGCTGTATTGTTTAAATTACCCCTCAACACCAAATTCGTTATAAATATTCACGCGCAGAATCTCCCGCATGAGACGCATCCATAATAATTAAATATCTCCAACCGAAACTATTTAAGCTCTCTGGATAGCTGTAAGATTGATTTCCAATATGAACACATTCTGCAATGCTCAGGAAGGGGGCGGGTCTACCAAAGGATTGGGGTGTACTTCACTTTGCCTCTCATCTCTACTGCACAGACTCGAGCAGGGGAACGTCTGTACTGCACAGACTTTTTGCAATTTTAACAATATGGGGAGAGGAATTTTGGCTTCATTTCTATAGAATGGGAGTGAATGGAAGCATGTCGTTTACAGTGGTGCTTGAAAGTTTGTGAACCCTTTAGAATTTTCTATATTTCTGCATAAATATGACCTAAAACATCATCAGATTTTCACACAAGTCCTAAAAGTAGATAAAGAGAACCCAGTTAAACAAACGAGACAAAAATATTATACTTGGTCATTTATTTATTGAGGAAAATGATCCAATATTACATATCTGTGAGTTGCAAAAGTATGTGAACCTCTAGGATTAGCAGTTAATTTGAAGGTGAAATTAGAGTCAGGTGTTTTCAATCAATGGGATGACAATCAGGTGTGAGTGGGCACCCTGTTTTATTTAAAAAACAGGGATCTATCAAAGTCTGATCTTCACAACACATGTTTGTGGAAGTGTATCATGGCACGAACAAAGGAGATTTCTGAGGACCTCAGAAAAAGCGTTGTTGATGCTCATCAGGCTGGAAAAGGTTACAAAACCATCTCTAAAGAGTTTGGACTCCACCAATCCACAAGGTTACAAAACCATCTCTAAAGAGTTTGGACTCCACCAATCCACAGTCAGACAGATTGTGTACAAATGGAGGAAATTCAAGACCATTGTTACCCTCCCCAGGAGTGGTTGACCAACAAAGATCACTCCAAGAGCAAAGTGTGTAATAGTCGGCGAGGTCACAAAGGGCCCCAGGGTAACTTCTAAGCAACTGAAGGCCTCTCTCACATTGGCTAATGTTAATGTTCATGAGTCCACCATCAGAACACTGAACAACAATGGTGTGTATGACAGGGTTGCAAGGAGAAAGCCACTGCTCTCCAAAAAGAACATTGCTGCTCATTTGCAGTTTGTTAAAGATCACATGGACAAGCCAGAAGGCTATTGGAAAAATGTTTTGTGGACAAATGAGACCAAAATAGAACTTTTGGGGTTAAATGAGAAGCGTTATGTTTGGAGAAAGGAAAACACTGCATTCCAGCATAAGATCCTTATCCCATCTGTGAAACATGGTGGTGGTAGTATCATGGTTTGGGCCTGTTTTGCTGCATCTGGGCCAGGACAGCTTGCCATCATTGATGGAACAATGAATTCTGAATTACACCAGCAAATTCTAAAGGAAAATGTCAGGACATCTGTCCATGAACTGAATCTCAAGAGAAGGTGGGTCATGCAGCAAGACAACAACCCTAAGCACACAAGTCGTTCTACTAAAGAATGGTTAAAGAAGAATAAAGTTAATGTTTTGGAATGGCCAATTCAAAGTCCTGACCTTAATTCAATCAAAATGTTGTGGAAGGACCTGAAGCGAGTAGTTCATGTGAGGAAACCCACCAACATCCCAAAATTGAAGCTGTTCTGTACGGAGGAATGGGCTAAAATTCCTCCAAGCCGGTGTGTAGGACTGATCAACAGTTACCGGAAACGTTTAGTTGTAGTTATTGCTGCACAAGGGGGTCACACCAGATACTGAAAGCAAAGGTTCACATACTTTTGCCACTCACAGATATGTAATATTGGATCATTTTCCTCAATAAATAAATGACCAAGTATAATATTTTTGTCTCATTTGTTTAACTGGGTTCTCTTTATCTACTTTGAGGACTTGTGTGAAAACCTGATGTTGTTTTAGGTCATATTTTTGCAGAAATATAGAAAATTCTACAACCCCAATTCCAAAAAAGTTGGGACAAAGTACAAATTGTAAATAAAAACGGAATGCAATAATGTGAAAATTTCAAAATTCCATATTTTATTCAGAATAGAACATAGATGACATATCAAATGTTTAAATTGAGAAAATGTATCATTTAAAGAGAAAAATTAGGTGATTTTAAATTTCATGACAACAACACATCTCAAAAAAGTTGGGACAAGGCCATGTTTACCACTGTGAGACATCCCCTTTTCTCTTTACAACAGTCTGTAAACGTCTGGGGACTGAGGAGACAAGTTGCTCAAGTTTAGGGATAGGAATGTTAACCCATTCTTGTCTAATGTAGGATTCTAGTTGCTCAACTGTCTTAGGTCTTTTTTGTCGTCTCTTCCGTTTTAATGATGCGCCAAATGTTTTCTATGGGTGAAAGATCTGGACTGCAGGCTGGCCAGTTCAGTACCCGGACCCTTCTTCTACACAGCCATGATGCTGTAATTGATGCAGTATGTGGTTTGGCATTGTCATGTTGGAAAATGCAAGGTCATCCCTGAAAGAGACGTCGTCTGGATGGGAGCATACAGTATGTTGCTCTAGAACCTGGATATACCTTTCAGCATTGATTGTGTCTTTCCAGATGTGTAAGCTGCCCATGCCACACGCACTAATGCAACCCCATACCATCAGAGATGCAGGCTTCTGAACTGAGCGCTGATAACAACTTGGGTTGTCCTTCTCCTCTTTAGTCCGAATGACACGGCGTCCCTGATTTCCATAAAGAACTTCAAATTTTGATTTGTCTGACCACAGAACAGTTTTCCACTTTGCCACAGTCCATTTTAAATGAGCCTTGGCCCAGAGAAGACGTCTGCGCTTCTGGATCATGTATAGATACGGCTTCTTCTTTGAACTATAGAGTTTTAGCTGGCAACGGCGGATGGCACGGTGAATTGTGTTCACAGATAATGTTCTCCAGAAATATTCCTGAGCCCATTTTGTGATTTCCAATACAGAAGCATGCCTGTATGTGATGCAGTGCCGTCTAAGGGCCCGAAGATCACGGGCACCCAGTATGGTTTTCCGGCTTTGACCCTTACGCACAGAGATTCTTCCAGATTCTCTGAATCTTTTGATGATATTATGCACTGTAGATGATATGTTCAAACTCTTTGCAATTTTACACTGTCGAACTCCTTTCTGATATTGCTCCACGATTTGTTGGCGCAGAATTAGGGGGATTGGTGATCCTCTTCCCATCTTTACTTCTGAGAGCTGCTGCCACTACAAGATGCTCTTTTTATACCCAGTCATGTTAATGACCTATTGCCAGTTGACCTAATGAGTTGCAATTCGATCCTCCAGCTGTTCCTTTTTTGTACCTTTAACTTTTCCAGCCTCTTATTGCCCCTGTCCCAACTTTTTTGAGATGTGTTGCTGTCATGAAATTTCAAATGAGCCAATATTTGGCATGAAATTTCAAAATGTCTCACTTTCAACGTTTGATATGTTGTCTATGTTCTATTGTGAATACAATATCAGTTTTTGAGATTTGTAAATTATTGCGTTGTGTTTTTATTTACAATTTGTACTTTGTCCCAACTTTTTTGGAATCGGGGTTGTAAAGGGTTCACAAACTTTCAAGCACCACTGTATATTCATACAGTCAATGGTATTTACTCTGGAAGCTTTTAACTAAAAATGTGTATAAAACATATATTTTACTCGAAGAGTGAGAATAGGAAATAATAAAAATGGGGTCAGTTACAATATGCTGCTAAATGTTATTACCAGGGGCGGCACGGTGGTGTCGTGGTTAGCGCTGTCGCCTCACAGCAAGAAGGTCCTGGGTTCGAGCCCCGGGGCCGGCGAGGGCCTTTCTGTGTGGAGTTTGCATGTTCTCCCCGTGTCCGCGTGGGTTTCCTCCGGGTTCTCCGGTTTCCCCCACAGTCCAAAGACATGCAGGTTAGGTTAACTGGTGACTCTAAATTGACCGTAGGTGTGAATGTGAGTGTGAATGGTTGTCTGTGTCTATGTGTCAGCCCTGTGATGACCTGGCGACTTGTCCAGGGTGTACCCCGCCTTTCGCCCGTAGTCAGCTGGGATAGGCTCCAGCTTGCCTGCGACCCTGTAGAACAGGATAAAGCGGCTACAGATAATGAGATGTTATTACCAGGTGTATATACTGTACAGCTGAAAGTAAAACAAAGAGCAAAAGGGAAAATTGGAAAAAAAATTAAAGGACGAAATAAATAGAAAATAAATTAGTTTGGAAAAAATTGTCACAGAAAATTAAGTGAAACTGAACTGGATTTCACAGAGGAATAAACAAAGAAATTAAAATTAAAATCCAGTTTTAAAGCCAGTCTAGCTACTGTGGAAGATTTACTCAGGTTTTTCCAGTAAGAAAAATGCAGTAACAGTCAAAAGTTTGGACCCCCTTACATATTACTATGAATGAGTGTGTCCAAAGTTTTGACTGGTATTGTGTATATAATTATAATTTTCAAATCCTTTTTCCGACGGATTAAACCAATCTGGCAACCCTGCTGTAAACACGTGAGCACACCGGCACAAAAAAAAAAAAAAAACAGACAGAAACAGCAGCGGCAGGAATACACAATCCCGACTGTGACACGTACGAACGAACACGCGCGCGCACACACACACAGACACACACATTGCAGCTCGAGTGTGTTACTCACCTGACCGCCTGTCACCGAGTATACACACCGAGAGAGAGAGAGAGAGCAGGAAACGGGAGCCCTCTGTTTCTCAAACCCCGCCCACCTTCCGCGCGCACTCACGCCGATCTGCAGTGTGTGTGTGTGTTAGATACTGTGCCCCGATCACGGCCAAGGAAGAACAGAGGAGAGAACAGAGGCGCGGCCTCTGCAGTGCGTGAACCGAACCGAACCGAACCTACACACACACACACATAGGCCGTGAAGGAGGCGTGGCTTATGTACCTCATCTCATCATCTCTAGCCGCTTTATCCTGTTCTACAGGGTCGCAGGCAAGCTGGAGCCTATCCCAGCTGACTACGGGCGAAAGGCGGGGTACACCCTGGACAAGTCGCCAGGTCATCACAGGGCTGACACATAGACACAGACAACCATTCACACTCACATTCACACCTACGTGTCATTAAAAAATAGAGAGGCGTGGCTTATGTGTCTGGCATTCTGAGGGAAGGGGCGTGGTTTACGTTGTTCTTAGGACACGTGGATTATGTACCTGACAGTACCAGTGAAGGAGGCGTGGCTTATGTACCTGACAGTACCAGTGAAGGAGGCGTGGCTTATGTGCTTGACAGTACCAGTGAAGGAGGCGTGGCTTATGCGCTTTGACAGTAACAGTGAAGGAGGCGTGGATTATGTACCTGACAGTACCAGTAAAAGGAGGGGTGGATTATGTACCTGACAGTACCAGTGAAGGAGGCATGGCTTATGCGCTTGACAGTAACAGTGAAGGAGGCGTGGATTATGTACCTGACAGTACCAGTAAAAGGAGGGGTGGATTATGTACCTGACAGTACCAGTGAAGGAGGCATGGCTTATGCGTTTGACAGTACCAGTGAAGGAGGCGTGGCTTATGCGTTTGACAGTACCAGTGAAGGAGGCCTGGCTTATGTACCTGACCGTACAATGAAGTAGGCATGGCTTATGCGTTTGACAGTACCAATGAAGGAAGCGTGGGTTATGCACTTGACAGTACCAGTGAAGGAGGCATGGCTTATGCGCTTGACAGTACCAGTGAAGGAGGCGTGGCTTATGCGTTTGACAGTACCAGTGAAGGAGGCGTGGTTTATGTGCTCGACAGTACTATTGAAGGAGGCATGGCTTATGTACCTGACAGCACAATAAAGGAGGAATGGCATATGTACCTGACAGTACCAGTGAAGGAGACGTGACGTATTTACCATACAGTACAATGAAGGAGGCGTGACTTATGCACATGACAGTACCAGTGAAGGAGGCGTGGTTTATGCGCTTGATAGTACCAGTGAAGATGTGTTTTATGCACTCGACAGTACTAGTGAAGGAGGCATGACTTAATGCGCTTGACAGTACCAATGAAGGAGGCGTGACTTATGTACCTGACAGTACCAATGAAGGAAACGTGGTTTATGCGCTTGACAGTACCAGTAAAGGAGGCGTGGCTTATGTGCTTGACAGCACCAGTTAAGGAGGCGTGGCTTATGTACCTGACAGCACAATAAAGGAGACGTGACTTATGTACCTGACCATACAATGAAGGAGGCCTGGCTTATGTACCTGACCGTACAATGAAGTAGGCATGGCTTATGCGTTTGACAGTACCAATGAAGGAAGCGTGGGTTATGCACTTGACAGTACCAGCGAAGGAGGCGTGGCTTATATACCTTACATTACCAGTGAAGGAGGCGTGGCTTATTGACAGTACCAGTGAAGGAGGTCTGGATTATTGACAGTACCAATGAAGGAGGCATGGCTTATGTATATGACAGGACTAGCGACGGAAGTGTGGATTATTGACAGTACCAGTGAAGGAGACATGGCTTATGCATATGACAGTATCAGTGAAGGAAGCGTGGCTTATTGACAGTACCAGTGAAGGAGGCGTGGCTTATGTATATGACAGTACCAGTGAAGGAAGTGTGGATTATTGACAGTACCAGTGACGGAAGCGTGGCTTATTGACAGTACCAGTGAAGGAGGCGTGGCTTATGTATATGACAGTACCAGTGAAGGAAGTGTGGATTATTGACAGTACCAGTGACGGAAGCGTGGCTTATTGACAGTACCAGTGAAGGAGGCGTGGCTTATGTATATGACAGTACCAGTGACGGAAGCATGGATTATTGACAGTACCAGTGAAGGAGGTGTGGCTTATGTATATGACAGTACCAGTGAAGGAAGTGTGGATTATTGACAGTACCAGTGAAGGAGGCATGGCTTATGTACCTGTTGATTCCAGTAAATGCAGCATGGTTTATGCACCCGTTATTATTAAGGGAAGAGGGTGTGACTTACAGTGGTGCTTGAAAGTTTGTGAACCCATTAGAATTTTCTATATTTCTGCATAAATATGACCTAAAACATCATCAGATTTTCACACAAGTCCTAAAAGTCGATAAAGAGAACCCAGTTAAACAAATGAGACAAAAATATTAGACTTGGTCATTTATTTCTTGAGGAAAATGATCCAATATTACATATCTGTGAGTTGCAAAAGTATGTGAACCTCTAGGATTAGCAGTTAATTTGAAGGTGAAATTCGAGTCAAGTGTTTTCAATCAATGGGATGACAATCAGGTGTGAGTGGGCACCCTGTTTTATTTAAAGAACAGGGATCTATCAAAGTCTGATCTTCACAACACACGTTTGTGGAAGTGTATCATGGCATGAACAAAGGAGATTTCTGAGGACCTCAGAAAAAGCGTTGTTGATGCTCATCAGGCTAGAAAAGGTTACAAAACCATCTCAAAAGAGTTTGGACTCCACCAACCCACAGTCAGACAGACTGTGTACAAATGGAGGAAATTCAAGACCATTGTTACCCTCCCCAGGAGTGGTCGATCAACAAAGGTCACTCCAAGAGCAAGGCGTGTAATAATCGGCGAGGTCACAAAGGACCCCAGGGTAACTTCTAAGCAACTGAAGGCCTCTCTCACATTGGCTAATGTTAATGTTCATGAGTCCACCATCAGGAGAATACTGAAAAACAATGGTGTGCATGGCAGGGTTGCAAGGAGAAAGCAACTGCTCTCCAAAAAGAACATTGCTACTCATCTGCCATTTGCTAAAGATCATGTGGACAAGCCAGAAGGCTATTGGAAAAAATGTTTTGTGGATGGATGAGACCAAAATATAACTTTTTGGTTTAAATGAGAAGTGTTATGTTTGGAGAAAGGACAACACTGCATTCCAGCATAAGATCCTTATCCCATCTGTGAAACATGGTGGTGGTAGTATCATGGTTTGGGCCTGTTTTGTTTTATTTGGGCCAGGATGGCTTGCCATTATTGATGGAACAATGAATTCTGAATTATTCCAGTGAATTCTAAAGGAAAATGTCAGGACATCTGTCCATGAACTGAATCTCAAGAGAAGGTGGGTCATGCAGCAAGACAACGACCCTAAGCACACAAGTCATTCTACCAAAGAATGGTTAAAGAAGAATAAAGTTAATGTTTTGGAATGGCCAAGTCAAAGTCCTGACCTTAATCCAATTGAAATGTTGTGGAAGGACCTGAAGTGAGCACTTCATGTGAGGAAACCCACCAACACCCCAGAGTTGAAGCTGTTCTGTACAGCGGAATGGGCTAAAATTCCTCCAAGCTGGTGTGCAGGACTGATCAACAGTTATTGGAAATGTTTAGTTGCAGTTATTGCTGCACAAGGGGGTCACACCAGATACTGAAAGAAAAGGTTCACATACTTTTGCAACTCACAGATATGTAATATTGGATCATTTTCCTCAATAAATAAATCTCATCTCATTATCTCTAGCCGCTTTATCCTTCTACAGGGTCGCAGGCAAGCTGGAGCCTATCCCAGCTGACTATGGGCGAAAGGCGGGGTACACCCTGGACAAGTCGCCAGGTCATCACAGGGCTGACACATAGACACAGACAACCATTCACACTCACATTCACACCTATGGTCAATTTAGAGTCACCAGTTAACCTAACCTGCATGTCTTTGGACTGTGGGGGAAACCGGAGCACCCGGAGGAAACCCACGCGGACACGGGGAGAACATGCAAACTCCACACAGAAAGGCCCTCGCCGGCCCCGGGGCTCGAACCCAGGACCTTCTTGCTGTGAGGCGACAGCGCTAACCACTACACCACCGTGCCGCCCTCAATAAATAAATGACCAAGTATAATATTTTTGTCTCATTTGTTTCACTGGGTTCTCTTTATCTACTTTTAGGACTTGTGTGAAAATCTGATGTTGTTTTAGGTCATATTTATGCAGAAATATAGAAAATTCTAAAGGGTTCACAAACTTTCAAGCACCACTGTATGTACTTATTATTATGGGAGATGGAGTGGTTTATGTACACACCTTGTATATTTGCTATTGAATAAACATTCTGTAAATCTGTTTATTTATACTGAAGCATTTGTTGTTCATCCAGAATGAGTTTGTAGATGGCTGATGAATCTGATCTAGGTGTGGAAATGAAATGTCTGCCATAGCTTGTACACTTTAGGCCAGAGGGTGTCTCTGCCAAGGCTCTGCGAAATCTGTTCAGCTGATTTGGTCCCTCGGCTGATCAGGCTGCGCCATGATGGCTGATCTAGGGCAAGGTCTTCTCTGGTGGCAACAGGAATTTCAAGGCTTTTAAAGGTGGCCTTCAGATTGTTTTTGAAGCAGAGCTTGGGACTCCCCACTTGACGCTTACCATCTGTTAGCAATGGCATGGTTATTTAGTAACAAATAAAATAGCCCGGGGCAGTTATTTATCTATAAATGTTAAATAAATGTCTCCTTACGCTCAGAAAACATCACTATATTAACGATTAAAAAAAAAAAAAATCTGGGGCGGCACGGTGGTGTAGTGGTTAGCGCTGTCGCCTCACAGCAAGAAGGTCCGGGTTCAAGCCCTGTGGCCGGCGAGGGCCTTTCTGTGCGGAGTTTGCATGTTCTCCCCGTGTCCGCGTGGGTTTCCTCCGGGTTCTCCGGTTTCCCCCACAGTCCAAAGACATGCAGGTTAGGTTAACTGGTGACTCTAAATTGACCATAGGTGTGAATGTGAGTGTGAATGGTTGTCTGTGTCTGTGTGTCAGCCCTGTGATGACCTGGCGACTTGTCCAGGGTGTACCCCGCCTTTCTCCCGTAGTCAGCTGGGATAGGCTCTAGCTTGCCTGTGACCCTGTAGAAGGATAAAGCGGCTAGAGATAATGAGATGAGATGAGAAAAAAAAAATCTGTTCATGTGGAGCATCCGCCTACAAGTCCCTGTGAATGAGCTGATACTATACGAGCGCATTAATATAAACCTTTACTTTGCAGTTTCACCTTCAGAGCTGCTGCTATAGAAAATTAATCAACACATTCTAACCAATCATAATCCAAAATTTGGCAGCACTGTGGTGTAATAATCAAAGCTTGGTGGTAGTGACTGAGATTGTGGATTTGTGCTGCCACCATGTGGTCAGAGAGAGAACTGACCACATGGTGACAGTTTATATTATATTTACAGTTTATATTTCATCAGTTATCACTTTTTGATTCAGTTTATGTCCACGGTAGTGTAGTGGTTAGCACTGTCGCCTCACAGCAAGAAGGTCCTGGGTTCGAGCCCAGCGGCTGGTGAGGACCTTTCTGTGTGCATGTTTTCTCTGGGTGCTCCAGATCATGTGACACCGTTCCACAATTATCGACACCTTTGTCCACAGTTATCGACATCCAGATGGTTATTTATTAAAAAATAATCGGTATGTGGTATTAAGTTAACGAAACATAGTTTTTATTTAAAATTTGTTTTACATCGACTCATATTTAGTAAAAAATATCTTTTATATAAATGCATGGATGTCAGTGTTTACGTAAATGAGGAATTAATTCTAAGGTTCATAAACAAATGAACTGATAATGTTTAATCTGTCAGAAAATCTTTTTGTTCCACTTTCTACCCACTTTCTAAGTATTTTTTCAGATCACATTTTGTTAATCATTTGTTGTTTGTATTAATTTCTCGTTTTGTAGTTTACCAATAAATGTCAACAGGCAATTAATTGACATTGTAACCACATGAAAATCCAGAGATTTTAAATTTACATCTAAAAATATAAAATGCCCATTGATGTTGTCATATGTGGTAGATATTTACAACAAACTGAAAAAAATATTTTCTGAATGGAATAGAAAAATCTGAAGATTTCAAGCATGTAATTTTTTATATGCTAGGAATTTAATTTTGGTCTAATTCTATTTATTGCAATCAGATTCCAAATACCCTATAAACATTCCATTCTGTTATGAATCAGAAAAAATTATAATAAATCACAGCACTTTTATTTAAAAAAAAAAGTACTTCATCTACTTCAACAATGTTCCACAAAGATTGATCCATAACAGCTGTAAATGTCACTTAATTCCACAGGGTGTCAATAATGGTGGACACCGGTGAAAGTGATTACTATTATCGACACCTCACGTGACTTCTCAAACACGTGCTTAGATACGAAATGGCGACTGTCAAATAAAAGAGTAAGAAACAAAGGTTTCGACAAGGAGATCATGAAATATTGGTGAATTTGATCAGTAAAAACATGTCCAATGATATTTCCACCATGCTTACCTGCGATGATAACGTCCAGGCTTTCCTCAAATTGCTGATTGCACTAAAAAAATTCCATCTCAGGTAACGAGTGCTAACCACTACACTACCGTGCTGCCCTCTCACAAATCTAATAATGTAAATTTGAAAAAACACACAAACAAATTAATGTTTAATGTCCAGGCAGCACGGTGGTGTAAGTGGTTAGCACTGTTGCCTCACAGCAAGAAGGTTCTGGGTTCGAGCCCAGTGGCCGGCGAGGGCCTTTCTGTGCGGAGTTTGCATGTTCTCCCCGTGTCTGCGTGGGTTTCCTCCGGGTGCTCTGGTTTCCCCCACAGTCCAAAGACATGCAGGTTAGGCTAATTGGTGGCTCTAAATTACTGTAGGTGTGAATGTGAGTGTGAATAGTTGTCTGTGTCTCTGTGTCAGCCCTGCGATAACCTGGTGACTTGTCCAGGGTGTACCCCGCCTTTCGCCCGTAGTCAGCTGGGATAGGCTCCCGCTTGCCTGCGACCCTGTAGAACAGGATAAGCGGCTACAGATAATGGATGGATGGATTTATGCCCAGTGATATTCCTCAAGCACGCCATCATTCTTCAGTTCAGTGTGCAAACGTAGGAAATATAGTGTGCTTAGCAACAATAATGACCAATAATTAGTCCCCCCAGGATTTTGCAGGCCTTTTTTGTGATTGTTGCGGGCTAAAATGTCTGATGTTGCAGGGGGTTTTCCAAAAAATTGCGATGAAAGTTGCGGTGTTTTTTAGGTTTTTGTTGCGATTACATTGCGGGACGAAGTGAAAGTTGTGAGAAATTGTTGCGATTTTCTCTTTTTGTGATTAAAATTGAGTGATATGTCAAATATTAAGTTATTACTGAAAAACTGTTGATTAAAAAAACAAAGACACTGAGAAATGGTCCTATGTATAAACAACTTTACCATTATAAAAGATTACCAGGACTACAAAAATGCAGAAAAATAGGCTTTACTTATCCAAATGCTCCTGTTGGTTCAAAAGTTAAAGTGCATAGAACCTCACAGCACAACATGAAGTTACCTTAAAATATAATATAAATGCCTCAGCTTTCATGTAAGAAAAAAAAAACCTATTAATACTAGTACTGTGTGCAGGCAGTCTCTCCTGAAGACTAAATTAAACAATAATTAGAAACTAATAAAATAAATGGCTCAGGCTTCATAGAAGAAAAAAACAATTTGAACAGAATCTCACAGTGTGATGCTGAAGCTGCCTACCCTGGTGAAAAAAAAATTACTTTATTGTATTTAAAGTATATTCATATTTTCAATAGTATATTGAAAATGTACTTACACAAATGTACTTTTTGTAAATATATAAAAAGTATACTAACATCACGCTTTCACGCTAGCACTTTTAACACACTTTAAAATAATTATACTATATTACACTTTATAGAAATATATTACACTAAAATATACTTTAAGTGAAAGTTATGTACAATTTCTAAAGTGTACTTAGTGTACTAATTTCTAAAGTGTACTATAATACAAACAAAGTACACTTTAATTTGACTAATTAAGCATATATTAGTACATATAAAGTCATATACTTAAAGTATACAAAATATACTTTAAGTTGTTCCACTTTAGCACATAAAAGTACACTAAATACACTTCAAGTTGCACTTTTGTACAATTTAATTACAATTAAAATATATTTAGTACAAAATTAGTTGTTCCAAAATAGCATGCCTCAAGTTAACTAATCATAAACACACTTGAAGTATATTGATGATTGCTGTGGCTTCAAGTACACAAAAGTATGCTAAATTTTAGTACACTTAGCACATTTATTTTTCACCAGGGTAAACAATGGAAAATAAAATACCATTTTGGCAAAAATGTTGGCATCCATTAATTTCTTGCATTAAGTAAAAAAAAAAAAATGTAAAGTGCACACAGTGCTTCACTGTAAACATAACACACTTTCAGTAACAGAATTTAAGCCGATATAAACACTGACTCGCACATGCAGTGTTGCCAGATACTGCTGACGTTTTCCAGCCCAAAATATGTTCAAAACCCGCCAAAATGCACTTGAAACCGCCCAATCTGGCAACACTGGAAGTAAGGCGGAAGTTAGTATGTTGACGTCACCTCAAGACGATGCCAACGATTGGGCAATATTTGCGGGAAAGTTGTGGTGATTGGATATAATTGCAACACTGCCCTGAATTCGCAGGGATTGGTTGAATTTGCGTTGAAATTGCAAATCGCGAAATCCTGGAGGGTCTGAATAATGACCAAATTGTTTAAATAATAATAATAATAATAATAATAATAATAATAACTAGAAAAGCACTCGGAGAGCTCAGACCTCCGCCAAGAATCCTTTAAAAAAATCCGGGATCTAGAAGGTGATCCGCCTCACTGCCAAAATTTAATGGATTGTGACTTGTGCCCAGTCACACCTCTGGAAAAAATTTCAGAGCAATCTGTTCATTACTTTTTCCGTAATGTTGCTAACAGACAAACCAACCAACCAACCAACCAACAAACAAACAAACAAACAAACAAACCAACAAACCAACGCTACCAAAAACATAACCTCCTCGGCGGAGGTAATAATAATAACTTGTAGGTGTAATTAATGATTTTGTGTATTCAAGATTGGATAAGTGATCAATCTTTAATAATTACATGAAATCAGTCTCATTAAATTTGAAGGTTAATAGTTAAAATGAATCAATCCTATTGAATCGTTTAATTTGACTCATTTTAATTGAATCATACCATAGAATCAGTCTCATTGAATTGGTTGAAGTGAATCATTCAAATGAATCATCCAGTGAGTCATTCGGTGAATCACTCAGTGAATCAAGTGAATCATTTAGTGAATCGTTTAAAGAATCAATTGAAGAATCGTTCAAAATTTGATAATTCAAATTTATCACTTACCAAACTGCATCTAATTATTCATACACCTTAGGAGTTCTTTTGCGATGTAGGCAACTTCAAAAGTATTTAGAACAGCAGATAGACACCACACACAATTTCAATAATAATGGAGTTTATTATAAAAAGATAATAAAAATTTTAATAAAAAGAAAAGGAAAATTTAACAATTTAATAGCAGCAGAATTGAAATCTTCTGTAAACAGAGAGTGTGTGTGTGTGGGGGGGTGTATAAGCAGTTTTAGCTTGTGAGCTATGTGAGGCACAGGAATTTGTTATCTGCAATCTTGGTATGTGTGTGTGTGTGTGTGTGTGTGTGTGTGTGTGTGTGTGTGTGTGTGTGTGTGCGCGTGTGTGTCCGTGCCAGGACGAGCCAGAGTGTCTTATCTGCAATCTTGGAGGAGGGGAATCCTCAGGATTTAGTGAGCACGCGTTTTCTCAGTAACAAAGAAATTCCACACTCATAACATTATCAACCCCCTGAAATCTTAATAAGGTCAAAATGTGTGTTAAGGAGATTGAGGATATTAGTAAAAGAATAAGAGAGAGAGAGAGACATGCACAAACTTATGGATTAACCAATTTTAAATCAATAAACCAAATAATAGAGAATCAACAATAATACAGTGTGCACGCTTATTCCTGAATATAACTTCACACTTAATGAATTAATTACTGACTAGACTAATATTATTTTGTCCAGTGCCAGCCTTACTGCAAAAGTCTCGTCTTCTGTCTGAAAGCAGAGTCTCTTCCGTGGAAATGGCAGGCACCGTCTCACTGGAGAAGTAGATCTTGGAGAGGAAGAGAGAGAGGTTGCTTTGAAGATCTTCGTGGATGATGACGAAAGTCTTTTCAGCAGTGCCGCGCGTGGATTTAAGAAGAGAAAAGGGGGGGGGGCAGCCACTTTTCTAAGCAAAAATAAAATTGCTTTCACTTGTCGTTGCGTACGCCTTTAAAAGAAAATAATACTTACAAAAAACGGTTTAATAACTCGCTTGAGTTGATGATCGCGTGTTTCCAATATCTACTTTGATCAGGAGCAGATTAAAGAAGGAAACACACTGTTTAGACATCTGATGATGAGTGTCTCTTGTTAGGTCTGTTCCGCTTGGGATCAGACTTTAGAGACAAAGGAAAACGCGGTCTTCCAAGTCTCTTATGTGAAACCTGAGGAATGATGTACGTGATCCTGCCCAGGCGTGACGTAGTCAATGCGGAAGTTGGCTGGGAGTTGTAGTTCTTAGACACAAGATGGCGGCATGATACCTACATTCCCCCTTTTGGTCTCAGGGGTATGACAGAGTCGTAGCACTGAGAGCACCATACCGTATCATCGCTGTGTCCATAGTCCGTGAGGTAGACTTGTTCCGTACAGTTCATGGTGTCCTGTGAAGACTGTGTAAACTTGTGAGTTCCAGTGAGACAGTTGGAAGTAGAGGCATTTGAGCATATAATCACCATAGGCACTGAGCATATAACCACCATAGGCACTTGGGCAGATAATCACTATCTAACTAGATTAGGGTTACCTCAAAGTTCAAACAGTGAACGTTACATATTTTTCCAGTGAAGACTACATATATATTCCATTTCAGTGCAGGCTACATATATACTTCATTTCAGTTAACACTACATATCTCATCTCATCTCATTATCTCTAGCCGCTTTATCCTTCTACAGGGTCGCAGGCAAGCTGGAGCCTATCCCAGCTGACTACGGGCGAAAGGCGGGGTACACCCTGGACAAGTCGCCAGGTCATCACAGGGCTGACACATAGACACAGACAACCATTCACACTCACATTCACACCTACGGTCAATTTAGAGTCACCAGTTAACCTAACCTGCATGTCTTTGGACTGTGGGGGAAACCGGAGCACCCGGAGGAAACCCACGCGGACACGGGGAGAACATGCAAACTCCACACAGAAAGGCCCTCGCCGGCCCCGGGGCTCGAACCCAGGACCTTCTTGCTGTGAGGCGAAAGCGCTAACCACTACACCACCGTGCCGCCCAACACTACATATATATACTTCATTTCCTACTCAAAGAAAATAATAAAACAAGAAAAGAGAGGAAGTGGAGTAGAGAAAAGAAGTGTTAGTGGTTAGGGGTTAACCTAATCTTCTGGCATGGTAACGGCAACAGATGGTTTGGCCAGAAAGCGTGCGCTACTATGGCCGAAGCTGTCAGGAACACAGACCCCTTTATCCAGCTTGGCATATAGTGTCGCTATTTGTTTGTGTAGCATGCATGCGATACCAGCAGAAAAAACCCAGCCACAGAGAAGTAGTCCCAAAACAATCAGACTTAGGGCAGATTTGAGGTCAAGTAACCCTCTGACCCAGTTTTGGGAGACTATGGTCAAAATTCCATTCTGATCTACACTAAATTTCACCGTTTTGGTCCCTTCAACCAGCAATTGCTGTTGGCTGTTGGAGGGTGTTACTGATCTCAAGATCATAACCTTCGAAGGCGTCTATCATCTCAATCTCCGAATCGTACCTGTCAGTACTAAGATGGTGTAGGGTGATGTCACCTATGTGAATGGTGGCTCCCTGTGGTACACTAAGGAACACCATTTGGTTTGGGATTTTCATTCTTGTGGCTGTGTGGTGCTGGTTGTATGACATCAAGATTTCAGTTTTTGGAGTGTTAACAACCCACTGACTACCAGCTCTTTCTACTCTAGTTTCCATATCCTCGTCCTTTGCGGACATTTGACCTACACACTTTTGTTGGGCACTTTCGCCCTCAGACCGCACAGGCGATCCGTAGTGTCCCTAATAAATGGGTCGCTTGGGCAGACCCAGTGGATGTCTTTAGTGGAGGTGCACATCTCTAGGTTGGGAATAAAATAGACAGAGGGGTTGTCGTCATGGTATGCTACCATGGGTGGTGTTTGTATGTGTATACGGACATTGTCCTTCCGGAAACCTACGCTGAGGACAGACTTGAGTCTATATACACTGTGTGCACAATTATTAGGCAAGTTGTATTCCTGATGATTAATTTTATCGTTGAACAAATACAGTGCTCTCAGTCAATCCAAATTGTTAATAAACCTAAAACCAGAATGATTAACAAAGGAAAGGGGAGTTTAGGCCTTCTCAGGGGAATATACAAGTGTGCAGAATTATTAGGCAACATTTAGTGTGCAGAATTATTATGCAACTAAATGAAAAGCTTAAAGTTTCCCATCTCACTTGTTTATTTTAATTTTCAGTGTAACAAATAAACAACTCAGAATTAACAAATAAACACTTCTAGCATTTCAAAAATATTCAGTGACCAATATAGCCACCCTTCTTTTCAATAACTGCCATGAGCCTTCCATCCAGTCTGTTAGTTTTTTGATTTGTTGACGATCAACTTTTTGTGCAGGAGCAACCATGGCCTCCCAAATGCTATTCAGAGTGGTGTATTGTCTTCCCTCGCTGTAAATCTCATGCTTAAGAAGGGGCCACAAGTACTCAATAGGGTTTAAGTCAGGTGAGGAAGGGGGCCATGTCATTACTTTGTCATCTTTAAGGCCTTTGTGGGCTCGCCAAGCAGTGGAGTACTTGGGTGCATGTGATGGTGCATTGTTCTGCATAACAATCATGGCCTTCTTGAATGATGCAGACTTCTTCCCATACCACTGCTTGAAGAATGTATCTTTTAGAAACTGGCAGTAGGTTTGGAAGTTGATGTTAAGTCCATCTTCAACCTGAAATGGTCAAACTAGCTCATCCTTAATAATAGCAGCCCATGCCATTACCCCTCCACCACCTTGCTGGTGTCTGAGTCAAAGTGCCCTGTGTCCATTAGTTATCCAGCTATGGGCCCATCCATCTGGTCTATCCAGAGTCACTCTCATTTCATCTGTCCATAAAACCTTTGGAAAATCTGTCTTCAGATATTTCTTGGCCCAATCTTCACATTTCAACTTGTGAGTCTTGTTTAGTGGTGGTCGTGTTTCAGCCTTCCTTACCTTGGCCATGTCTCTGAGCACCGAACACCTTGTCCTTCTGGACACTCCAGGTCGGTTGCAGTTCTAGAATATTGTGGCACTGGAGGATAATGGGTTCCTGGTAGCTTCATGTTTAATCCTTCTCAAGTCTTTTGCGGTTAATTTGTGTCTTTTCTTCTCCACACATTTTTTGCGACCCTGTTGACTATTTGCAACAAAACGTTTGATTGTTCTGTGCTCACATTTCTATAGCTTAGCTATTTCAAGAGTGCTGCATCCCTCTGATAGGCATTTTATAATTTTTGTCTTTTCAGTGTCTGTTAAATCTCTTTTTTGGCCCATTTTGCCTGAGATAAAGAAGCTGCCTAATAATTATGCACACCTTAATATAGGGTATTAATTACTTTAGGTCACACCCTCCCTCATTACACAAATAAATACCACCTGAGAATGCTTAAATCCAATTAGCATTCAAGTGTATCTAGCTTGCGGTTGGAAAACATGCATAGAAATAATGGTAGGGTCAGAGTACTCACTTGCCTAATAATTGTGCACACAGTGTATGTTGTTTCTCTCAATGATGGGTAGATTTAGTATGAAACCTATCTCGAAATCTTGTGGACTCACAAAAATGGGGATAGCACTACCAAGACTATAGGCCAGGTGTATTTGCGAGGAATGCACGTCTCTAGTAGTAGTGGATTTTAGTACATTCTCTACCATGTCAAGGGGTGTGAGATACGATGGGACCTTGCCACTACTCAGGGAACTGATTGAGTCACCTACTTCTCTAAGCAGGTCTTGCATTAAATCCCTTACTACTCTGACGTATTTGATCTCGTTCTTGATTATTTCGGCCAATTTGTCTACAGTCTGCATAGTGTTATGGATTAGATCAGTATGCATGTTAACGGTTAGTATAGTTCCCTGCAGGGAGTTGCCTAAGCCCTGCAGCTCTTCTTGTTGGATAAGCAGTTTCTCACGGATCTCTGGCATTTCCTTTTGCAGAATGCTAACTTCTTTTTTCAGCGTATTCAAACTGACTGTGTTGGCTGCAGAGAGACCAATAGAAAACAAGGATCCAATGGCAGATGCACCGACAATTAAACCCCCGAGGAACCTTTTCTGACGTGTTTTACCACTCAGTTCTTCCTCGGTGACTATGAATTTTTGTAACTGTTCTAGCATGTGGGTAGTGGTGCATTTAGCGTGTACAACTACATTAGATATCTCGCCATTTGGTCCGTTATCGTCGCTCGAAGGTATCAGTGACCTGAAGTGTTTGCGGTATACGGCCCATGGGTCTAGTCGGGCGTATACCCGTTGAGTGTGGATGCGACAGTTTGTAAGAAGGAGCCCAGGAGCCTCCTGCAGGATGATGCCAGCTGGGGGGCCAGGCTCCACCACCTCACTTGACTGACTCAGTTGTAGGGTGAGGAAGATGCACAGGATTCTGAGGGAGTCCATTCTGTAACATACTGAAGGTTTTTTTTTAATTTAATTTAATTTTATTTTATTTTATTTATTGGGTTGATAAATGTGATCGGGAGTGTTAGTGTACGCTTAAAGATGAGTGATGCATACAAGCTAAGTGGACAGGATGGGCCTAGCTATCGTCCACCCCCTTTTGGAATGAGGACTGTTCAAAAAGTTTGCTTCGATTATTATGGACCCATCGATATGAGAGCGTCTGATTAGGTCAGGGTGTCCTAATGTGATACACGACGGGAAATGGTTTTCCCACGATCGAAAGGTCTCAACCAGGATGGTAGGAACTTCTTCGAGACACCTACCGGCTTGGTAAAATTGAAGTAGAGGACTTTGTCGCCTATTTGGTATTCGTGACGGGAGACTTTCCGATCGTAGTAGGCCTTTTGTCCTTTCACACTCGTTTTGAGATTCTTTTGGGCACCTGTAAAGGTTGACTGTAGGTGGCGTCGTAGGTCGCTGACATGTTGATGTGCGGTGTATGTAGTGGCGATGCTCATGGCCTCTGGTTCATATAGGAGATGTGGGGGAAGAACCGTTTCTCGCCCAGTCATCATCCCAAAGAGTGTGACTCCAGTGGTGTGATGAGGGGTGGACCTGATGGCCCTTAGCACCAAGGGAAGTTTCACATCCCAATCTTTACCATGGGGGGTGACATACTTCTGCAGCATGCTCGCAATGGTTTGATTGGCTCGTTCAACCTGACCAGAGGATTGAGGGTGGTACGCGATATGGAATTTCGCCTCAACGCCTAACATGCTCCACAGCGCAGCCATTACACCAGCAGTGAAATGGGTGTCTGTGTCTGAGTCGATGGATAGAGGGAGGTTTTTCAAAGAATCGTGGCCACTAGGGGGAGTCGCGATGTCGGGTGTTTCGACACCGGACTCGGCGTGCAAAGACATGAACTGAAGTTCATCAGAAATTTGATCTCGCGTGGCACTTGGTTGATCAGTGTTCGCACTAATCTCATTGCAACGAGTTTGTGCATGTTTTGTGGGATCCAACAACTGTGGGATTTTGATTTGTATAAAGTTGACTAAGTTTATATTGCAGGGCTTGGTTGGGATTGGGTCACCTTGTGAGAGCCGTGTGTCAGAGATGGTGGTGAAGACTTTAGCACACATGAGAGGTGCGTTTTGTGTGTTTGCCTTCGCCACCAGGGGGGGCCCTACATCCTGACCCTCGCCTGCTGTTTCAGAGGGATCTCCTCCCCCTTTCATGAGATCTACTCGTAGTTTCTGGCCTAGTCATGCCAGTGGGTAGCTTTTGTCATTTTTCTCGGGCTCTTTGGTTTTATCGGTTGAGGAATTTGACTGTTGTTGTAACAGTTTCCTAAATTCAGCCAAGCAGGCCTTCAAAGAGTCCAGTTCTGAGTGGGACTCATCAGGTTGGTCCGAGTCACTGTGTTGTTCATTTCTACCTCTATGTTTAGTGTTACAGTCAGAACGCTCCTGCCATCTCTGGCCAGAGCGGGGATGACGGTCTTGCTGCCAACTGTTTTGTTCCTTATGACCCTTTTTACATGATGGGCGGTTGCCATAGTCACTATGACCTTGCCATCGGTCTCTCCTGGCCTTACCTTGCCGATTCTCCCACTCACCTTGGTGATGGCTCGGCAAGGAATGGGCTGGACCGGGAGTTTTCCAGGTGGGTCCCCCTTTTGGTGCTTCACCTCCTTCTAAGGTTAGTGGGGGCTTGTCCTCACCCTGGAGGCTAAGGACTCTGGGTTCATCATCGTTTCCGTTTACGGTTTTGACAATGGTCTCCCAGGTCATTTGGGCTAGCTGCCTAGTTTCCTTCATCGAGTAGCAATTTTGTCGACACATCAGTGTGGCTTGAGTCTGCACACTTGGGTGGAGGTTATGTAAGAAAAGGGATTTGAAGCCCCTATCTTCTTCTAAACCCGGTGCATTGCTACCCTGAAAGTAGGCGGTACTTAGCCGTCTATAATATTCACGAGGTGCCTCAGACTGTTTCTGCCTAATTTGTATTGCACACAACGTTGCGGAGGTTTCATCCGTGTACGGCGCATATTCTTCCCGCATGTAATTGCGAAGTTTCGAATAACTATCGCGAACGTTTGGTGGTAGTGTCTCTAAAAAGGCACGGACGCTGCTACTGGAGGTCTTCCAGATCAGTTTAAGCTTCTCTCGCGTTGTGGCTCTCGGTAGGTCCATCAGGCATTGGTCAATTTCTCGTAAATAATTATTTACGTTGGTTCTCTTATCGGGATCGAATCGCTCGATATCTTTGGCAAGTAGGTCAATTTGCCATATGCGGAGGGCTTGGTGCGTGTCTTTACGTGACCCCCTTCGCCTTCCTGAGTGATCACTATCTGAGCTACTCTGGAATTGCTCCCGTTCCACACGAGAGTCGTAGTCTGATTCACCCGAAGGTGGATCAGGGAAGCTGTAGCGCACTGACCTAGGTGTGCTACGGGCCTGGGCTCGGGATGAGCGCAGGGCGACTCCACCCTGGCTAGATGACGACGACGGAGTCGTGTAGCGAGTTGATGGAGGTTGGCGGGGCGCCTGGTGCTCGACCAGGTAATCCTCAGTGTCCAGTTCGGACGCCTCTTCCCACTCTAAACTTTGACACATGGTTGGGGGTCTCTCACGTCCCTCGCGCCCTTCTTTGGGGTTCTGCTCCTTGGCAGCCCTTCCGGCACCTTTCTCGGCTTTCTCTAGCCTTTCGGTGCACTCATCAAGGGAGTCCTTCAAGAGGCTACGCTCCCTAGATAAATCATTGACCTCGGCTGTCAGCTCGGTGTTGCTGGTGGTCAGCCTGTCAATCTTTCCGCACAGGGACCTGATCTCCTGATCAGCATCTTGGAAGTGTAACAAGAATAGTTTACCTAGTGCATCTTGGACACTGATTGTTGTTCTCTTTGGATCTCTCATTTGTGCTATTGAGTTGATTATGCTAGCTTGGCAATCATGCCTACTCATGACCCTAATGGTTGCCCTATCGGAGTCAGAGCAGTGAATGAGGTCTGCGATGACCTCAAAAAGGGACACGTCTTGCTCATTGTCTTCAGTCTCTGAGACACGAGGGGATGCCATTTTATTTAGATTGGGTATTGGGTAATTAACCAATCAATGAGTTAATTATTAATCAATTAGGATTAATTAATATTAACTATGTAATTAATTAATTAACAAGCTTTAATTGGTTGGAGATGTTCTCTTATCCTAAGTTATCAATAGGTTGTTAGAATTTGTGATATGGTTATCACACTCCTGTTTAACCGTTTTAACACACCTGGGGATACACTTTAGCAGTGCTGAATCCACTGGCAATGGATCTGCTGTAACTATACCCAAGAAGTCGACAAACCAATCTCCTCACACGGGACACCACTTATGTAGGTGTAATTAATGATTTTGTGTATTCAAGATTGGATAAGTGATCAATCTTTAATAATTACATGAAATCAGTCTCATTAAATTTGAAGGTTAATAGTTAAAATGAATCAATCCTATTGAATCGTTTAATTTGACTCATTTGAATTGAATCATACCATAGAATCAGTCTCATTGAATTGGTTGAAGTGAATCATTCAAATGAATCATCCAGTGAGTCATTCGGTGAATCACTCAGTGAATCAAGTGAATCATTTAGTGAATCGTTTAAAGAATCAATTGAAGAATCGTTCAAAATTTGATAATTCAAATTTATCACTTACCAAACTGCATCTAATTATTCATACACCTTAGGAGTTCTTTTGCGATGTGGGTGACTTCAAAAGTATTTAGAACAGCAGATAGACACCACACACAATTTCAATAATAATGGAGTTTATTATAAAAAGATAATAACAATTTTAATAAAAAGAAAAGGAAAAATTGAACAATTTAATAGCAGCAGAATTGAAATCTTCTGTAAACAGAGTGTGTGTGTGTGTGTGTGTGTGTGGGGTGTGTGTATAAGCAGTTTTAGCTTGTGAGCTATGTGAGGCACAGGAATTTGTTATCTGCAATCTTGGTATGTGTGTGTGTGTGTGTGTGTGTCCGTGCCAGGACGAGCCAGAGTGTCTTATCTGCAATCTTGGAGGAGGGGAATCCTCAGGATTTAGTGAGCACGCGTTTTCTCAGTAACAAAGAAATTCCACACTCATAACATTATCAACCCCCTGAAATCTTAATAAGGTCAAAATGTGTGTTAAGGAGATTGAGGATATTAGTAAAAGAATAAGAGAGAGAGAGAGACATGCACAAACTTATGGATTAACCAATTTTAAATCAATAAACCAAATAATAGAGAATCAACAATAATACAGTGTGCACACTTATTCCTGAATATAACTTCACACTTAGTGAATTAATTACTGACTAGACTAATATTATTTTGTCCAGTGCCAGCCTTACTGCAAAAGTCTCGTCTTCTGTCTGAAAGCAGAGTCTCTTCCGTGGAAATGGCAGGCACCGTCTCACTGGAGAAGTAGATCTTGGAGAGGAAGAGAGAGCGGTTGCTTTGAAGATCTTCGTGGATGATGACGAAAGTCTTTTCAGCAGTGCCGCACGCGGATTTAAGAAGAGAAAAGGGCCAGCCACTTTTCTAAGCAAAAATAAAATTGCTTTCACTTGTCGTTGCGTACGCCTTTAAAAGAACATAATACTTGCAAAAACCGGTTTAATAACTCGCTTGAGTTGATGATTGCGTGTTTCCGATATCTACTTTGATCAGGAGCAGATTAAAGAAGGAAAAGCTGTTTAGACGTCTGATGATGAGTGTCTCTTGTTAGGTCCGTTCCGCTCGGGATCAGACTCGAGAGACAAAGGAAAATGCGGTCTTCCAAGTCTCTTATGTGAAACCTGAGGAATGATGTACGTGATCCTGCCCAGGCGTGACGTAGTCAATGCGGAAGTTGGCTGGGAGTTGTAGTTCTTAGAAACAAGATGGCGGCATGATACCTACAAACTAGAATGCATTTCCGGATAAAATGCGAAAGTCTGCTTGCTCAGGTGCGCCGCCATGGCGACCCAGCAAGAGGCGACTGCACGCCCACACAAGTTTTGTGTCAACACAGGAAAGTTTGGCTAAGACACAAGGCGGATTCTCATATGGAGATGACAGGCTGGCAAGGTTCTTTACAGAGATATCCCAGAGCATCACTAACATGAAAATGTAGATGTAATTCTAAATCCGTAAAGAGATACCCAAAACACGTTTTTGCTCATTGTGGCGCCCCCTGGTGGCCAAATGACACCAAATTTCTTGGGGGTACATGAACTGGTGCCGAAAGTCATCTCAACAAATATGGTCTTGAAATGTCAAAGCATTTCTGAGATATGAGCCAAAATACCTTTTTGCTAATTGTGACGCCCCCTAGTGGCCAAATGACATCATATTTGATGAAGGTAGTTTGGATGGTGTCCAAAGTCATGCCACTAAATATGGTCTTGATACGCCAAAGCGTTTCCGTGATATGAGCTCACATCCTGTTTGGCGGCTTTGCCATCGATTTTGATTGGCTGACACGGGTGAACGCTTTGAGATATGAGAGCAAAATGAACATCATTTATTAGGCATGGACTGGAGATCAAGTGTGCCAAGTTTCGTGATGATCGGACAAAACATGCGGCCAGGGTCACTCTACCTTCACTTTGGACAAAATTCAAAATGACAGAAAATCTAATTAGGCGGAGAATGACATCATAGAGTGCATTGTTATCGTCTAGCTCCAAGAATTCCAATGGCACCAGACTTATGAAAATCGGACATACGGATCAAAAGTTACGTGCATGAACGTATATAAGACTGTGATCAGTTGGTGGCGCTAGAGCGTGAGACGTACCAACATGAAACTTGATGAAATCAATCAGGGTCCACTCCTCTATCAGTGTACCAAGTTTCATGACTTTACACCTTACAGTTTGGCCTACAGAAGGAAAAATCTGTTTTTTGTGTCGCACGCCCATTCATTTCAATGGGGAAAAAATTTATCCTTTTAAAAAATCCAGGATCCAGAAGGTGATCCAGATCACTGCCAAAATTGAATGGATTGTTACTTGTGCCCAGTCACACTTCTGGAAAAAATATCAGAGCAATCTGTTCATTACTTTTTCCGTAATGTTGCTAACAAACAAACAAACAAACAAACAAGCAAACAAACAAACAAACAAACAAACAAACAAACAAACAAACAGACGCTACCAAAAACATAACCTCCTTGGCGGAGGTAACAAACCAATGCTACCGAAAACATAACCTCCTTGGCGGAGGTAAAAATAGGATAAGAAAACTTGGGAATGGCTTAGTAAGAGTGGCATGAAGAAAGAGATAGAGTGTATATTGATGGTAGCACAAGAGCAGGCAGTTAGAACAAGACATATAAGAAAAGTTATTGACAAGGAACCTATTGATGGAACATGCAGAATGTGTGCGGAAAAAAAAGAGACTGTGGCCCGTATATTGGCAGAATACAAAGTGATGGTATAAAGTGAGTACAAGAAATGGAGACACGATAACGTAGCACAAGTGTTACATTGGGAGTTATGTAAGAAATATGGTCTCCTATTCGATGAAACGTGGTATGAACATCAAGCTGAAGGAGTCCTGGAAAATGAAAAAGTGAAGTTACTTTGGGATACCAAAATGCAGACAGATAAGGTTTTAGAACACTCTAGACCAGATACTCAAGTGGTGGAAAAAGAAAACAACATCTGTGCTATCATAGACATTGCCTACCCTTTTGATACATGGGTATAAGACGAAGAAAAAGAAAAGCTTGAAAAATACAATGAACCGAAGCATTAAATCAAGAGAATTTGGCATTGCAAGAATGTTCTCATTACTCCCATCATTACAGGGGAACTTGGCACAGTGAGTACAAACTTCTCAGGTTGGCTGAAGAAAATAGAGTTGAGCACGAAGTTTAGCACTATGCAGAAAGCTTGTCTTTTGAGATCAGCAAGGATCATAAGAAAAGTCCTGGATACCTAAGGCCATGGGAAATGACTTGATATCCAACAAAAGCAAACTCCAGCAGTTAAAGTCAAATGCTGAGATATGGCATAATAATAATAACTAGATAGAACTCGACGCCAACGGCGTCGATGGGGATGCCTCTGCCCGGTAGACTACACACCTTATTAAGTTGTGATTTGGGGATGGACATTTGACCTCACAGCAATCGTGACCTGGTGAAATTACTTGTATCAGCCTTGGAGACATTGTGTTCACAAGGTTTTTGGACAGACATTTGACCTCACAGTGACCTTGACCTTAGACCTTTTGATCTCAAAATCTAATCAGTTTATCTTTGTCCCCAAATGCACAAATGGTGAAAGTTTGGTGAAATTCCTTTCATTCGCTTTGGAGATATTGTGTTCACAAGGTTTTCAGACAGACATTTGACCTCACAGCGACCTTGACCTTAAACCTTTTGATCTCAAAATCTAATCAGTTCATGTTTGTCCCAAAATACACAAATGGTGAAAGTTTGGTGAAATTCCTTTTATTAGCCTTTCAGATATCGCATTCACAATGTTTCGGGACGGACACACGCGGACAGACATTTGACCTCACAGTGACCTTGACCTTAGACCTTTTGATCTCAAAATCTAATCAGTTTATCTGTGTCCCCAAATGCACAAATGGTGAAAGTTTGGTGAAATTCCTTTCATCTGCCTTGGAGATTTTGTGTTCACAAGGTTTGCGGACAGACATTTGACCTCATAGTTTTCTTGACCTTAGACCTTTTGATCTCAAAATCTAATCAGTTCATGTTTGTCCCAAAGTGCACAAATGATGAAAGTTTGGTGAAATTCCTTTCATTAGCCTTTGAGATATCGCGTTCACAAGGTTTCGGGACGGACGCACGGACACACGCACGGACGCATGGACAGACGGACAACCCGGAAACATAATGCCTCCTGCACCTTACGGTGATGGAGGCATAAAAATAATAATAATAATAATAATAATAATAATAATAATAATAATAATAATAAAGTTTCTGAATGTGATAAATATTTTTCTGAAATATTTTTCTGAAATGTTCTGAAAGTGTGGCAGCACAGTGCTGTAGTGGTTAGCGCTGTCACCTCACAGCAAGAAGGTCCGGGTTCAAGCCCCGCACCCAGCGAGGGCCTTTCTGTGCGGAGTTTGCATGTTCTCCCTGTGTCCTCGTGGGTTTCCTCCGGGTGCTCTGGTTTCCCCCACAGTCCAAAGACATGCAGGTTAGGTTAACTGGTGACTCTAAATTGACTGTAGGTGTGAATGGTTGTCTACGTGTCAGCCCTCTGATGACCTGGCGAGTTGTCCAGGGTGTACCCCGACTTTCGCCCGTAGTCAGCTGGGATAGGCTCCAGCTTGCCTGCGACCCTGTAGAACAGGATAAAACAGCTAGAGATAATGAGATAAGATTCTGAAAATGATGAACACTTTTATATTTATGCATATTAATAATTTTCTTAAGAAAGCCATCAGACAACAGAAATAAAACTTATATCTTGTCTTTCACCCATAACTTTAGTGTAATAAATATAAAGATGGTAAAATATCTTGAGCTTACAGAGTTTACAGATACAACATTTTGGACAAAAGTCATTCATTCATCAGCTGCACAAGCACATTTTTACTTCAGCAGAAATATTGCAATATATATCTGTTTTCTCTTCTGTGAAATTTTCTGATTGTCAAGTCAAGTCAAGTTTGTTTGTTTGTATAGCGCTTTTAACAATAGACATTGTCCCAAAGCAGCTTTACAGAATCTGAATGACCCAAGACATGAGCCAATTTTATCCCTAATCTATCCCCAATGAGCAAGCCCGTGGCGACGGTGGCAAGGAAAAACTCCCCCAGACGACATGAGGAAGACACCTCAAGAGGAACCAGACTCAAAAGGGAACCCATCCTCACCTGGACAACAACAGACAACATGACTATAATATTAACAGTTTTAATGAAGTCAGTTTCGTTGATGTTATAACTCTTCATTAATGGAAACTTGAGTGCAAAACTGTTCATGACAACCACAGTCCCAAAGTTAGCAAGTCAACTGTAGTCCTCAGCCACAAAAGCATTACTGTAAGAGTCCAGAGCGTCCTCCAAGCGTGACTTTCAACTGTCCATATGGGGCCGTCCTCCACAGGAGCGATGTGATGAGACTCCAACCAGACACAGGGCACCAGGATGGATCAGGCAGGTCCGAGGAGCAGAAGAGGTCAGCACCTCGATCCCAGGATTGACATGTAACTCAGAGGGACAGATTTGGGGGGGGGGAGAAAACACAGGTTGTTAGGTATGCCCAGTGTCACCTGAATAAGTAGGTACAGTATACATTTTGTGCTGAGTACAAGCAGGGACTCTGGCAAAACTAACTATGACAGCATAACTAAAAGGGGAGAGCCAGAAGGTAACACAGGCATGAGGGAGCCCCGGGACATAAAGCAGCAGCCACTACACCGTCAACAAACTTGAGTGAGCAAGCTAGTGGGGGACTAACAGCATCCATACATCCCAGTTTACCAAAACACTCTATGTCTGAGGACCCTCCAGATCTACACCTTTACCTCATAAACACCATTAACACAAGGCTTGACTAAACAGATATGTTTTCAGCCTAGACTTAAATGCTGAGACTGTGTCTGATTCCCGAACACTACTTGGAAGGCTGTTCCATAACTGTGGGGCTTTGTAAGAAAAGGTTCTGTCCCTGATGTAGCCTTCACTATACGAGGTACCAGCAGATAGCCTGCACCTTTTGATCTAAGTAGGCATGGCGGGTCATAAAGGACCAGAAGTTCGCTCAGGTACTGTGGTGCGAGACCATTCAGTGCTTTGAAGGTCAACATTATAATCAATACGAAATTTGATTGGGAACCAATGCAGTGTGGATAAGACAGAGGTGATGTGGTCATATTTTCTAGTTCTAGTAAGGACTCTTGCTGCTGCATTTTGAACTAAGTGGAGCTTGTTTATGCACTTATTGGAATGTCCAGACAGTAAGGCATTACAGTAATCCAACCTGGAGGTAACGAAAGCATGAACTAGTTTTTCTGTGTCATGTAGTGACATTAAATTTCTTATCTTAGCAATATTTCTGAGATGAAAGAAAGCTATCCGGGTGATGTTATCAATGTGAGTTTTGAAGGAAAGACTGGGGTCAATAATCACCCCGAGGTCTTTTACTGCTGCATGTGAAGAAACAGAAAGGCAATCCAGAGTTACTGTGTAATCAGAAAACTTACTTCTAGCTGAAGTACTTGTACATGTGGTCCTAGTACAAGTACTTCAGTCTTGTCAGAGTTAAGCAAAAGGAAGTGAATAAGCATCCAGTGTCTAATGTCCTTTACACATTCCTCAATTCTCTTAAGCTGGTGTCTATCATCAGGTTTTGCAGAAACATACAACTGTGTGTCATCAGCATAACAGTGGAAACTAATACAATGTTTCCGAATCATATCACCCAGAGGTAACATATATAAAGAAAAAAGCAGTGGACCCAAGACAGAACCTTGTGGAACACCAAACTTTACCTCAGTATGTCTAGAAAAATCACCATTTACATCAACATACAGTACTGATAGCGATCAGTTAAATAAGACCTGAGCCAGGAGAGGGCCGTTCCCTTAACTCCCACAACATTTTCTAGTCTATCCAGAAGAATGGAATGATTGTACATTCTCCACAGCTCACGTCACTGAGCCACTGTACATCTAAGGCAACTCATCACACTCTCATATGTTTCAGATCTGTTTAGTTTTTAAAGCATTTTTTATATTTGACCTCTACATCACTTCTTGGGGTGGCACGGTGGTGTAGTGGTTAGCGCTGTCGCCTCACAGCAAGAAGGTCCGGGTTCGAGCCCAGTGGCCGACGAGGGCCTTTCTGTGTGGAGTTTGCATGTTCTCCCCGTGTCCGCGTGGGTTTCGTCCGGGTGCTCCGGTTTCCCCCACAGTCCAAAGACATGCAGGTTAGCTTAACTGGTGACTCTAAATTGACCGTAGGTGTGAATGTAAGTGTGAATGGTTGTCTGTGTCTATGTGTCAGCCCTGTGATGACCTGGCGACTTGTCCAGGGTGTACCCCGCCTTTTGCCCGTAGTCAGCTGGGATAGGCTCCAGCTTGCCTGCGACCCTGTAGAACAGGATAAAGCGGCTAGAGATAATGAGACATCACTTCTTTATTTTTTATTTTTATTTTAAAGACAGGGGTGGCATGGTGGTGTAGTGGTTAGCACTGTTGCCTCACAGCAAGAAGGTCCTGGGTTCGAGCCCAGTGGCCGACGAGGGCCTTTCTGTGTGGAGTTTGCATGTTCTCCCTGTGTCCCTGTGGGTTTCCTCTGGGTACTCTGGTTTCCCCACAAGCACATGCAGGTTAGGCTAATTGGTGGCTCTAAATTGACCATAGGAGTGAGTGTGAATGGTTGTCTATGTGTCAGCCCTGCAATGACCTAGCGACTTGTCCAGGGTGTACCCCGCCTCTCGCCCATAGTCAGCTGGGATAGGCTCCAGCTTGCCTGCAACCCTGTGCAGGATAAGCAGCTACAGATAGTGGATGGATGGATGGATTTTAAAGACAGCAGATTCCAAGAGAAATGTTGGTGGTTTTTTTGTTTGCTTTTTACACTCACATTTTCTGACATAACTACTATTCTGGACAGAAGTCATTCTTTCATTAAAATGTCTCTTATTTATGTTTTCAGTTTGTCTTTTGTCTCTGTTTGTTTGTCCATCTGTCGATATAAAGAATATATTATGCATTTTCCAAATATTCTTTAGA
Source organism: Neoarius graeffei (assembly GCF_027579695.1). NCBI lineage: Eukaryota > Metazoa > Chordata > Actinopteri > Siluriformes > Ariidae > Neoarius > Neoarius graeffei. The sequence goes on from NC_083581.1 coordinate 44,491,489, forward strand.
AATCTGAAGAGGAAAAAGTTACAGAGGACACTAAACATCCATCCATCCATTATTCGTAGCTGCTTATCTTGTGCAGGGCCGCAGGTAAGCTGGAGCCTATTGCCCAGGTTAGATGGCAGAAAGATGCATGCTGTGACCTGAGATCGGTCGGATGGTGACCGCCTGCAGGTGGACGCAGGCGTTTTGCGTCAAATCCTTCGTTGTGGTCAGACATATTGCATGACGCAGAGTTTTTAAGCTGAATCTTGTCACGAGCCAGCCGGCAACATCTAGGTCATGATGCAATCTTTCACCCCATTCCCCGGTTTTCCCCGCGCTATGGCCAGCACACCTATCTCTCACCAGCTCATCCACAACTCTATATTATACTGCTCGGATATTTATTTGGTGCGGGATTGTCTTAGCTTCAGAATATGTTTTTTTGCCCCTCCCCCCTGGTTTTTGTATTCTATTATTTTGTTACTTTGCTGCTTGCTGTGGAGTATTTCGCTCTTCTGTGGATATCTTTTATTGGGACTGTGAGCACGTTGTTTTCCCGACACGGAAGCGCTTTGAACTTTTAAACTTCTAAAGTGTGTTCTTTGAACTGAAAGCTCTTTCCCGTTGCGGGGCTGCATTTCTAGACTCAATCATGCGTTTTTCAACCTGCAATTGGTTGCTCAAGCATTGCACAACCACCTGCCTCTACATGCATCAACCTACTAATTGCACCTATTGGAAGCGAATCGCAGCTGAAATACGAACAGATTGTGATCCACTTGCGTCAACCTGCCTCTACTAAAGACCCTCTGCAACACTCCACCATTATCTGCATCGTTGTGCATCGACGCAAGACCAGTCTTGCGTCTACCTCCATCCATCCATCCATTATCTGTAGCCGCTTATCCTGTCCTACAGGGTTGCAGGCAAGCTGGAGCCTATCCCAGCTAACTATGGGCGAGAGGTGGGGTACACCTTGGACAAGTCACCAGGTCATCACAGGGCTGACACATAGACACAGACAACCATTCACACTCACATTCACACCTACGGTCAATTTAGAGTCACCAGTTAACCTAACCTGCATGTCTTTGGACTGTGGGGGAAACTGGAACACCCAGAGGAAACCCACGCGGACACGGGGAGAACATGCAAACTCCGCACAGAAAGGCCCTTACCGGCCACGGGGCTCGAACCTAGAACCTTCTTGCTGTGAGGTAACAGTGCTAACCACTACACCACCATGCTGCCTGGACACTAAACATTAATTTGTTTATTTGTTTGTGTGGTTTTTTAAATTTACATTATTAGATTTGTGAGCGGGCAGCACATTTCAAGCAGGAGTTTACATAAGAGCTGTAATCTCCAGCTCACAATGGAGTGTTTTCTCTCTCACGCTCTCTGCATCACTCTCTTTGTGTGTGTGTGTGTGTGTGTGTGTGTGTGTGTGTGTGTGTGTGTGTGTGTGAGAGAGAGAGGGAGAGAGAGCTTTATCACATGGAGCTCTTTGCTTAACCTTTAATCCTCTCTGCCCCACCCTCTCCACTCTTTGTGTGAGATTTGTGGTAATAACTGTGATACACATATTTCACTCTCAGTTCAGCTACAAGCCTGTATGTATGTGTGTGTGTATGTATGTGTGTGTGTGTGTGTGTGCACGCGTGCGTGTATGTGTGAGTGAAAGAGAGCAGGAGTAGGAATAATAAGGGCCAAAAGAAGAGATGAAGTTGTGGATTGTGTGTTTGTTGTGTGTGGCTCCAGTTCTAGTGGGCAGCAAATGTGTGGCAGGTAAGACTCAGCAAAGTCTCAGTGTCTCCCTCAGAGTGTCTCATTATCTCAATGTATTTCTTAAACTGTCTCTCATTATCTCAAAATGTCTCTTAACCTATCTGTGTATCTAATTATCTCACTGTGTGTCTTAACCTGTGTCTGTGCGTCTCATTATCTCAAAATGTCTCTTAACGGCTCTGTGTGTCTCATTATCTCAATGCGTCTCAAACTGCCTCTGTGCATCTAATCATCTCAAAGTGTCTCTTTGACTCTCAGTTCAAGTTCAAGTTCAAGCACTTTATTTGTGCCTCTTTGACTCTCTCAGTGTGTCTCATTATTTCAAAGTATCTATCAACGTCACTCTCAGCTTCTCTGTGTGAATATCTGACTCGTGAACTGTGTGTACACCTTGGTGGATATCAGTATTTCCTCCATTCTCTATACTTCATGTCACATGATCTCAAAGTATCTCTCACTGTCTTGCTCAGTGAATATTTGTGTCTCTTAAACATTCTCAGTGTGTCTCATTATCTCAAAGTATCTCTCGGTGTTTCTCAGTGTATCAAGATTTCTGTCTCTTAAACTCCATCAGATTATCTCACCATATCTCCATGATTCTCTAAATGTATCCTGGCCCCTTTTAGAGTTTCTCTTAGTGCCTTTCAGCATCTCTCCGGGTCTCTGATTAGATATGGATAACATTTCTCATTGTCTCTTCTGCATCTCTCAGTTTTGTGTTATTTTTAGTATTTTTCAGAGTCTTTCACAGTCTTCAAAAAAATCACCCAGCGTTTCCCAGCAATGCCTGAAATGCAGAGATCTTAATGTCTATTTTAGCTTTTTAGTGTCTTTCAGACTTTCTCATTATCTCGTTCTCATACAACAACATTGGAATTTTCAGGTGTATTAGAATGTCTCTGAACATCTCTCACTTTTTCTCAGTCTCTTAGGGTTTCATGTAGTTTCTCTGCGTTTCTCAGGATGTCTTGCTGATGTTTATTGTCTCTCTACACTATCTCTCTCTCACTGCTACTTCAGCATCTCTTAGAAACTCTTAGACTGATTACGGTTGTTATACCAATCAGAGCTGTTACATATTTACATTTCTAGTCCATAGTTTTTGTGCCAGTGTAAAACCTGTGCTATTCATATAGAGACTTTGACCTTAAAAGCTGTGTGTTAAAAACAGATTTGGGGATTTTTGGGAATGGTATTTGATAACATCATCATCATCATCATGATCATCATTGTAAAATCACAAATAAAACAGAATATTCTTTTTCACTGATGGACAGAGGAGAGAACACACAAAAAGGTGTGTGACTCTTACACCAATTCAGTTTAAACTGAATTGCTGTAATTTGTGTTTATTACAGCTATGTTTATTTTTATGACCTACTGAAATTACTATCAGATTGCTTTGGCAGAATAGTTACAAAATCCTCATGCAAAGCCAGATAAACACCAGGAAATTAAGCTGAAGTGTGCGTGGAACTGGGATTTTCTGGGATTGTGAGTATGCAGTACTGTTTCTGTTTAGTGCTACAGAAAGTGATGACAAAAGAAACTAAAAATATTATAAACCAAGGGCTTTGGGTGGGCAAGGGTTTCAGGAAACATCAGCGCTGATCAATGGACATCTATTCAGATTAAGTAGCAGAAATGATCAAATTATGACAACACCATAAGTGTCAGTTAATTTTTTAAAGTCTTATATTCTCATCAAACACGTTTTATAGCAACTGAAGGACAACAAACATAAATTACTAACATACATTGTGGCAGGAACTGTGGTACAATTGGTTTAAGACTCATTGAGGGCAGGAACTGCAATGATTTACAGTGTCATTGGCCGTGAGGAACTGTGATCTGATTGGTTTCAGTGTCACTGGCGTGAGGAACTGTGATTTGATTGGTTTCAGTGTCACTGGCATGAGGAACTGTGATTTGATTGGTTATGGGAGGGGTCATCAAACTACAGCCCGCGGGCCGACTCCGGCCCGCCAACCCCCTTTGACCAGCCCCCCAGCCCCTCTGCCCCCACCACTTGAACCGGCCCTATGAGGCAATCCCCAAAAGTGGTCATGGCCTATTTTTTTAAATTGCTTTTTGGCAAATAATAACATGTCTGCATCTTGTATTTTGTTGATTTTATCAATTCAAATTAATATTTAGTTATAAAATGAACTATTCATATTTTCCGAATTTTCGTCATTTGCTCGCGATCAAGCAGTGACAGGCAGCGCACGCGCAGAGAACTGTCAGTGTTCAGGACAGCAAAATGGCTGGCGGTAAGCGAAAAGCTGACAGAGAGTGCAGGGTTTTTAAAGAACATTGGACCACCGATTATTTTTTCATTCAGTGTAAGGACCGTGCAGTTTGTCTTGTATATAAAGAAAGTGTGTCAGTTTTCAAAGAATATAATCTGCGTCGTCACCACGAAACCCGCCACAAAGAGTATGCTAGTTTGCGAGGGCAAACAAGAGAAGACAGGATTCGGAGGATGAAATGCTGACTGGCTGCACAACAGAATGTATTCCTTCACCAAACCCAGATCAACCAGGCTGCTGTCCGAGCTAGCTATCAGGTAGCTCACCTACTAGCTACCCATGGAAAGCTGTTTACTGATGGGGACTTTGTTAAAGTATGCATGCTTGCTGTGGCCGAGGAGGTGTGTCCCGACAAGAAGGATGTGCTCAACGTGGTGAATCTCTCCGCACCTACTATGACCAGGCGAACCGAAGATTTGGGGGACAACGTGTATGACCAGCTGAATGAGAGCGTGCCAGAATTCAAGTTTTTTACTTTGGCCATGGATGAGAGCAATGACATGCAGGACACAGCACAACTGCTGTGATCTATTGATCTATTGCTCATATTATTGTAATTTCACTGTTTTTTAAAATGTATTTATTTTATAGGCCTATTTATTTGACCTTTATTAAGTGATGCACACAATTATTATTAATATTATTAATAATATCAACAGGCCTACCTACAATTTATAATTTTCCACTCACCTTTGCCAGTGTCAATCACCTCAACTAGGCAGATGTTTCTTACCTTGACAGCTTTGATGTTATTTTTATTAGAAAATAAATAAATGGAATATCTGTGGTATTTCAAATTAAAACAAAGTGTGAAGACTCGATTACTACTTTTGCAAACCACTAGTAAAGATAAACAAATATGTGCCAGGAATCAAGTGTTGATATAGTAGTGTGGATATAGTAGTGGGGATGGCTGTGCCAGGCTAGTAATCTCTACTACACAATGAGGCCTGCTGGCGGTCATATTTGTCTGGGTCATACAATTCTATGTTATATAGCTGACCCGACCCCGGCCCCCCATCACAGTCAGGAATGACAATGTGGCCCCCAGAGAAAAAAGTTTGGTGACCCCTGGGTTATGGTGTCATTGGTATGAAGAACTGTGATTTGATTGGTTACGGTGTCACTGGTGTGGGGAACTGTGATTTGATTGGTTATGGTGTCACTAGTGTGGGGAACTGTGATTTGATTGGTTAAGGTGTCACTAGTGTGGGGAACTGTGATCTGATTGGTTATGGTGTCACTGGTGCGGGGAACTGTGATCTGATTGGTTACAGTGTCACTGGTTCGGGGAACTGTGATCTGATTGGTTACAGTGTCACTGGTGCGGGGAACTGTGATCTGATTGGTTACAGTGTCACTGGTGTGGGGAACTGTGATCTGATTGGTTACAGTGTCACTGGTGCGGGGAACTGTGATCTGATTGGTTACGGTGTCACTGGTGTGGGGAACTGTGATCTGATTGGTTACGGTGTCACTGGTGCGGGGAACTGTGATCTGATTGGTTACAGTGTCACTGGTGCAGGGAACTGTGATCTGATTGGTTACGGTGTCACTGGTGCGGGGAACTGTGATCTGATTGGTGACAGCGGACTAAGATTAGGTCAACTAGCTACTCTAAATTGCCCGTAGGTGTGAATGTGAGTGTTAATGGTCATTCATCTCTGTGTTAGCCCTGCAATAGATTGGGAGCCTCCCCAGGGTGTACCCCACCTGTCATCTAAAGTCAGTTGGGATTGGCTCCAACTTCCCCGTGACCCTGACCGATAAGCAGTATAGACAATGGATGGCTGGGTGGATGTGATGGGGAAGCCATGGCCTCATGGTTAGAGAAGCAGCTTTGGGACCAACGGGTCATTGGTTTGATTCCCTGGACCAGCAGGAATGGCTGAAGTGTCCTTGAGCAAGGCACTTAACCCCCAACTACTCCCCAGGCTGCTCTGGGTATGTTGTCCATCACTCTAGATTACAGCGTCTGCTTAATGCCATTAATGTAATGGCTGTCTGGTATGCAGTTGTTTGATTTACAATTGAAGGGAAGCTAATCAAAGCTAACTTTAATAATAGCTAACAATAACCAAACAATAACAGCTATAAACATGGACTAAACTTCACCATGAAGCGGAACACTGGAACACAGTGGCAGCCATCTTGGACAACCATGATAACTTTTTTCCCCTCACAGCACCTTTTAGTGAATGGCACTTGGATTTTCTCAGTGGTATCTGGATGTTTAAAGATGGCTCTGACTGAGATGTTTGTATTAGATGAGAACTAACACTTCTGTCTTCTCTATCTGTAGAGACGCAGAGTGATGGCTATCTCGTCAGGCTCAGTATTAAAACAGAGCTGGGAGATAATGCTGTAAGTTTTTATTTATCTCTTAAAAAATATCAGAACCCCCTTTGTGCCTCTTCATGTAGTCATTTCTTTTGACGATTTAATCAATGACTAAAAGAATAATGTTTGTGGTGACAGTATGACTGGAATGCCAATGAGATATTCTTCTTCAGAGCAGCAGTGGCCTTTGCCATGAGGAGCTACACCTCTGAACAGACCTACAAGTGAGTGGAATGAACACACACACACACACACACACACACACACATTTATTTACTGTTACTGTAATGTTACATATGAAGTCAACTGTCTATAATGAAGACATATTCAAGACTATCCATTAACGTTGTCCTGAACACTATATAGGAACGTTCCACCATTAACTCCTCAATTAAATAAGTAAAATATTCAACAAATATTTGATCAAAACTTAATCTTTGTATTTAAGGATGCTTTCAGTGAGATTTAGAAGTTAACCCAGGAATACAAAAACCCTTTAATATACAGTATATAAGACAAATAGTAATGCTGATGGTTACTTTTTGACTGAGAAAAAACTTCCTGGCGTTTTACAGCATCCAATCTTCTTATCAGATATCTTTGTGATGGTCATTCAGCCGTTCACATTCAGCAACAAATATGCTTAAGGTCATAGTTCTGTAACAGCAAACAATGATAAAACTCCACAACATTTGCTTTTATCTTGAGCGTCATCTATCATGGGGCTGACCTTTGCACTGGTCTGTGACTTTAATGTTGCTAAGAAATAAGTGAAACAAATGGCCACCAGTTTAGCATTGTACAGAACAAATTAACAGAGTCACCTGTTTTCTAAAATGCTAATGTAGCTAATAATCAAATAAAAAATATCAGTGTAACTTTTGTTAGCATTTGTGGCCAAAGCCATTTCTCACACAGTGAAAATAACCAAAATATCTTCTCTATAATGTAAGTACAAAGACTGGTGGTGACAATGGAGGTGTGCCTATTAGGTCACTCTTAGGCCCACTTTACACGGGGACGGTATAAAACAAAAACGCAAAAGTCCGTTTTCGTTCTCACTTTTTTCCGCGTCTACACGACCGTTTTCAAGGAGGAAATCTGCGTCTATACGGTGACGCATAAATGTCTCCGCTATGTCTGCACGCATGCGCAACGTCTTCCGTCTTGTCTGATCTGCACATCTGCGCCGCTGTTCTGTCAAGTTATCCTACCAAGCCTACTACGCATGCGCGAAATCCAGGACGGTAGGAAAATTCAACAGTAGTTTTGTCCCACTGATCAGCTGGGCTGATAGAAAATCGGTGAGAATTTCACGCATTTGCCGATTTTTATGTTTTGTGCGTATTGGTCGAGTCTTTGGCCGAGTCAAATAATTTGTAATGACTTGTTTTGAATAATAAAACGGTCTGTATGAGAACTTGCTAGGATAACTTTACAGAACACCGGTCCGGCTGAGGTACTGTAGTGCTCGAGGGAGGAGCAGGAGCAAACCGAAACTCTTTTAATCTGCCTTTATTAAGTAACACTCACTCTTATTTCGGTGAAGAAGAGAAAAGGCAGTGTCCATCTCAGCAAAATAAACCCGTTCGGCTGCTAGTTTTGTTTTCAGTCTCGGGTTTATGGTTTCACGAGCGGCTTGAATAGGCGGCGCGCGCGTGCACGCACACGCGTGTGCGCGCGTGCGTGTGTGTGTAACTTGGCGACACCAAACTGAGGAGCTCCAGCTGGGCGGGTGAGCAGGAAAACACATCTACTGCATTAAAACACAGAGCAGCTTGAAGGTCCGTTAGATCGATGTAATCAGACATGCTCTTACTTTTTTACTTACTTTCTTACTTCCCGGGCTGGCATGTGCAGTATATGACACATGTATGACGTAAACGCGTACCCGACGTGAGCAGATCCGAGCGGAGTTTCGCGTATTGGGTAGTTTAGACGGATATGCAACGGGGGCCGTTTTTAAACTTATCCACTTTGGAAGGCGTTTTCAATTTTATCCGTTTTTCAGCCTCGGAAACGCCGTCCTCGTGTAAACGAAAGGCACTTCTGATAAAATATTTAGTCGTTTTTACCTGACAGCGTCCTCGTGTAAACGGGCCCTTAGTTAACATGTTTGTTAGTTTAGTATTTTGTATATCAGGCTTATGCTAGTTTTGTATTTTGTATATTCTAGCTTTATGCTAGTTTTGTAGTTTGCACTCTGGGTTTTTTTTTTTTGTATTTTGTATATTCTAGCTTTATGCTAGTTTTGTAGTTTGCACATTTCTGGGTTTTTTTGTATTTTATATATTCCAGCTTTATGCTAGTGTTGTATTTTATATATTACTATAAAAGAGAAAAAAAACTTTGTTAGTTTTGTATTTCGTGTATATAAGCTACATGCTCACCTATACTTTTGCTTTTTTGTTTGCACAGCAGTAGATAACAGACATCTGAAATTTGTATTTTGTAAATGCAAGAAAATAGCTGCCTTTTCCTCCTGTTGTTTGTCTGTAGTTGGAAATCTCAGTCTAGTGATATTGTTTGGTTGATTATTGGGGCGTTCCTCACCCTGATGCTAATCATTCTCTGCAGCTTAATGCTAGATGTTTAAAAAATTATTTGTTGAGTTTTAGCGTTATACTAATCTTTTAACTTCGTGTAATTCAGATTTATGCTAGTTTTGTTAGTAGGGGTGGCATGGTGGTGTAGTGCTTAGCACTGTCACCTCACAGCAAGAAGGTTCTGGGTTTGAGCCCAGTGGCTGATGGGGGCCTTTCTACAGTATGTGGAGTTTGCATGTTCTCCCGTATCTGTGTGGGTTTTCTCCGGGTGCTCTGGTTTCCCCCACAGGCCAAAGACATACAGTTAGTTTAACTCTAAACTGTGAATGTGTGTGTGAGTGGTTGTTTTCCAAGCCCAGAAATGGGAGGGTTGCAGCAGGAAGGGCATCCGGTGTAAAACTATGCTCCAGTTAATATGACATGTGGATACAGTAGGGTCCACATGGACCCTGACCTGGCAACAGTGCTGGACAAGGAAGAAGACGATGTTAGTTTGTATCTTACACTTTCATCAATGTGACAAACTTGGTCTCTTTCTGTCACAGTGAACTTGGTGGTAACTAGTTTTTAGAGAAAATAAATAGTTGAGGAAGTAGAGAAATGCAGACAAACTGTGGCAAAACAATATGTAGTATTCTTTCACTTTTATTAATCATTTAAAATAAGTCAATTTGAGCTGAATTAATTTAATGTACATTTAATGTATATTTGTGTATTTTTGTCCAGCGTCTCAAACATCTTGGTGTGTAATGTAACAGAGCGAGTGTCATTTTGGTTCGTGGTGATGTCACCGAGTAATAGCTCTCAGCTCATTTCCAAACATATAGTGGAGAAGGCCATCAGGTAAAAACACACACTTGCATACTTCACACATTTCAGACAATAAAACACTGACTTCATTCATTCATTTATTTATTTATTTGGTGATACATAATTGAGCTTCCCTTTAGAATTCTGGACTGTGATTGGTCAGAAGGTGTTGATTAATTTTCCATAACAGCATCTCTGACTGTAGTGCAGCTGCAAATCACAGGTTTATATTAATGCACTCATTCTAATACATTATTGTTTCTATATTAACAGCTCATTCACAGGACCATGTACAGCAGACATCCCATTAATAATGAACAGATTTTTAAAAAATCATTGATATAGTGCAGTTTCCTGTAAAGAGATGTTTATTTAACATTTATGGAAGGAGTCTCCAGTGTCAGTGCTTTGTAACAGTGAGAGGTAAAGCTGTAACTTTTAGTTTTCCGACATCTTCAATGACAACGATCAATCAACTTCAGCAGTACTTTACTAGAACAGCACCACACATAGTGTTTTATATGATCTATGTAGGTCACTTACTGTATATAGTATGCAGTGGTGAACCGTTACTATTAGAGCTGGGACTTCAGCTCAGCCAAAACTTAGCCAGACGCACCAAAAAAGCAACAGGGCAAAGGATTTTGCAAGGGATTAATGTCAGGGTGCCAGGTAGCTCTGTTGTGTGTAGTTGTCGATGTTGATTTTAAAAGTCGTAAGTAAGTAAATTACATAGGGAAATGAATACTTAAGTCTGAGTGAAAAATACTGGGGCGAGTGTGTGTAACCGACTATAACCAGTCAGTTACTCTAATAATAACTAGAAAAGCACTCGGAGAGCGCAGACCTCCACCAAGAATCCTTTAAAAAATTCCGGGATCGAGACGTGATCTGGATCACCGCCAAAATTTAATGGATTGTTACTTGTGCCCAGTCACACCTCTAGAAAAAAATTTCAGAGCAATCCGTTCATAACTTTTTCCGTAATGTTGCTAACAGCCAAACCAACAAACAAAACAAACAAGCCAACGCTACCAAAAACATAACCTCCTTGGCGGAGGTAACAAACAAACCAACGCTACCAAAAACATAACCTCCTTGGTGGAGGTAACTAAAAGTATCTGTGTGGTTAATAGATGATCCAGAGGAGGCAATGAGTTGATCTGCCAGCATTTATTCTGGAAAACAATGAATGACAGGGCTATCAACACACGGAGACAGGGGAAACTAGAAAAGCACTCGGAGAGCGCAGACCTCCGCCAAGAATCCTTTAAAAAAATCCAGGATCCAGAAGGTGATCCGGATCACCGCCAAAATTTAATGGATTGTTACTTGTGCCCAGTCACACCTCTAGAAAAAATTTCAGAGCAATCCGTTCATAACTTTTTCCATAATGTTGCTAACAGCCAAACCAACAAACAAACCAACACTACCGAAAACATAACCTCCTTGGCGGAGGTAACAAACAAACCAACGCTACCAAAAACATAACCTCCTTGGTGGAGGTAACTAAAAGTATCTGTGTGGTTAATAGATGATGCAGAGGAGGCAATGAGTTGATCTGCCAGCATTTATTCTGGAAAACAATGAATGACAGGGCTATCAACACAGGGGAAACTAGAAAAGCACTCGGAGAGTGCAGACCTCCGCCAAGAATCCTTTAAAAAAATCCGGGATCCAGAAGGTGATCCGGATCACCGCCAAAATTTAATGGATTGTTACTTGTGCCCAGTCACACCTCTGGAAAAAATTTCAGAGCAATCCGTTCATTACTTTTTCCGTAATGTTGCTAACAGACAAACCAACAAACAAACAAACCAATGCTACCGAAAACATAACCTCCTTGGCGGAGGTACGGTAATAATTCTGGCATCCCACTTTCCAGACATCTCAAGTACAATAAAAATAAAAATAAAAAACATTTACATACTGTAGGCTACATACTGTTCGGAAGGCTGGCTACATTACACTGTGTGAGATAAAACACATTATGATAGTCGTGCACTTAATATCGATCATATAGTGTAGTTTACAATATGCAATGTTAGATTTAAAGCCATGATTTAAGTTAGTTTTATAGCTACACGTGATTTAGGATTGTTAGACTTTATGATTTAATATTTTAGAGCTTTTAAGATCCTTTATTATTTTAGACTAACCTGACCGTCCTCTTTGCTAGACATAAACATGGTGTCTTGTTTAAAATTGTTGTGAAAATATCTCGCACGCTTTGACGTGCATAAATGCTGAAATTGCTGAATCGCTGATATGAATATTATTTTGCTTATGATTGAAGGTTTCATTCACACACACATATTGTAAGGTTTTATTCCTTTATAAGGATAAATAATTGTAAATATTTATTCTTGCAAAGGAATAAAACCTTACAATATGTGTGTGTGAATGAAACCTTCAGTCAGAATGAATACAAAGCTCCAATGTTTGACAAAACACAAAGTGTAAATGTTATGTGCTCTTTTATCATCGTGGGAATTGATTATAGCTCTAAATAAGTATTGAAGGTTTTTTTAGAATCCATATAACTTTTTATAATGCCCGTATACAGGGGTTAAATTGGGCCGGGGCTGTCCGGGGCGTTTAGCAAAACACATACTGTCTAAAAATAAAAACACAACATATTTAGATCAGTATTATTTTTTCCCCTCTTCAGTATTATTTGATATTTTGTTTTTAATAATAAAAAATATGATAATGATTATGTTCACTGTATTGTTAATATTATTAGTATTTTATTATTTATTGTTAATATTTAATTTAATGTTAATTTATTATTATTTATTGTTAATATTATTAGTGTATTATTAGTGTAATTATTATTGTTATTATTATGTATTCAATTATTTATTTGGCATGTGGTGCTTTTTGTATTGTCTAGAACATACATAAGATGAGCATATTATAGCAGCAAAAATAAAAGCACAATCATTTGAATGCAGCAAAAGTTTTGCTGCATTCAAATGATTGTGCTTCTATTTTGCTGCTATAATATGCTCATCTTATGTATGTTCTAGACAATACAAAAAGCACCACATGCCAAATAAATAATTGAATACATAATAATAACAATAATAATAAATGCTTCCAATGTTATAGTGTTGTTTGTATTTGGTTGCATTCACTGCATGAATATATTTGATTGACAATTTGACTGACAGTGTTTTGGCATATTTAACATTTATCCTCCAAAATAAATCAACTGTTTTGGTTTAAGATTGTGCAAGCCTTCAAATTTTCTCACTGAACATTTCTCCTTCACATTTTTCACCTGTAGGCATGTGACAAGATTTAACATGATATTGCTCAACCTACCTCTGTAAAGTCAGCTAACAACTTATTAAAATGCACCAGAATTCAGCAAATAACATGTATGATAATAAAAAACTTCTGGGGGAAGACCCCCAGACCCCTCACTAATCATTTCCTTCAAACCAATGTACAACAACCTGTACAATCTGTTACATTGGCCAACCAATCTACATTCAAACTGCCATAATGTGTAGGGGGGCATTACAAGACACACATAGGCCTACAACACACAGATAAGGTGTATATCTCTGTGCAATATGATATGGTTATCAAATTAGAGGGTTATTTTCCAAAAAGTATATTGGGGCAGGGCGGCGGGGGCAGGGGCGGGTACGAGGCAGAGCCCCCCCCCCCCACATAACCAATCCCAATTTAACCCCTGCCCGTATACTACGTTTATTGAATCAAATCCGTATAAAATACGGACATTCTGTATATTCATTTTAATCTCAACGAAAGCTTCACTGAATCAATTCTTTAGAACAAACTCGCATGCGTGTGAATCAATTTACTTGATTCACTCTTCACTCTTGACTCAGAATCTACGGAAACCTTATTTGTATTCCTGTTTTCAAATTGTAAACAATAATCACACTTTCATGCTGCATGAAATTAAAGTATGAACTTTCCTCAAACCACTATGTGTGCATGAACTCAAACAAATGCAGTCCATGCGTCTGTATCGATTCGATCGATTGAGTCATTTTTATGTTTCGTCTCGAAAAAGATCCGAATCGTTTGTGAATCTCATCATTGTTACGGAAGGAGAGAAGAGATCCTCTTCCCTCAACACAGAATGGCTGCTTCTTAATCAATTAGTTTCAGCGTTTTATTTTATTTTAGATTCATTGTGTGTTGATAGTCCGAAACTTGTAACTGGAAAGTTACCAGTAAAGTCACGAGTGGTCCACGAGGTGATCTCTGAACAGGACCCCTGAGCAGTCTACAAGACTATTAATGTGTTTTAATAATTAATAGTGCAGCTATTAATGCAGTTTCATGTCTAGATCCTATAAATGATGAATACGAAGTAGTTAAAACTAAGACAGAAGTATCTCATCTCATCTCATTATCTCTAGCCGCTTTATCCTTCTACAGGGTCGCAGGCAAGCTGGAGCCTATCCCAGCTGACTACGGGCGAAAGGCGGGGTACACCCTGGACAAGTCGCCAGGTCATCACAGGGCTGACACATAGACACAGACAACCATTCACACCTACGGTCAATTTAGAGTCACCAGTTAACCTAACCTGCATGTCTTTGGACTGTGGGGGAAACCGGAGCACCCGGAGGAAACCCACGCGGACACGGGGAGAACATGCAAACTCCACACAGAAAGGCCCTCGCCGGCCCCGGGGCTCGAACCCAGGACCTTCTTGCTGTGAGGCGACAGCGCTAACCACTACACCACCGTGCCGCCCTAAGACAGAAGTATGTGACGGCAAAATAACATTAGAACTCCAGTTCCCATAATGCCTTGTGATATAGATATAATAGAACAGATATGGAAAAAAAAAATTTTTTAAAACATTCACTTAAATTAAACAGACATGGTAAAAACAGAAGAAATATATTTAAGACTTAGAGTTTGATTAATTTAGCCAAATCAAATATCACTTTCAGATTTGAAGATATTTATCAGGAATCATTTTTAAAACATTGAGTAAATAAAAGGCATCAAATATATTTACCCTACTTGTGAATGGAAATGCCGAAAAGTTTAACAACGACCTAATGTTGATCAAAAACATTTTAAAACTGATCGTGTAGCTATAAAACTAACTTAAATCATGGCTTTAAATCTAACATGCAATAAATGAAATAAACCATTCAGTAATTAATAAAATATGACAAATCTTAAGAATTTTCTTAACATAGTCAGGCAAACATACCTGGAAAACAATGAATGACAGACTATCAACACAGAGACAGGGGAAATATTTCTGACGTCCCGACAACATATAATACACCAGTTAGCACCCAGCCAAATGGCTACTCAGATAAACACGTGAATTTTCACATGGAATTTTACAATGCTAATTTACATATTTGATCTGACACAAACAGCGGATGTGTGTCAAAACATTCTTACATCAAAAAATAAACATGATATCTTGGGGGAAAAATAAAAAATATATATACTGTATTAATGAATATTGTCCATGGAGGATTCACATAGTCAGCTTACCCCTTTCCAGACATCCCAAGCACGATAATGTCCACAGGTGTGTTACACTAATTAACGCCCCATCAGAAACAACAGTGGACTCATTAATGGAACCCAACAAATTACCATATTTTACAATAGAGGGTGGAAAGAATACTTCGAGGATCTCCTCAATCCCACTGTCACGTCTTCCATTGAGGAAGTGGAGGCTGATGACTCAGAGGTGGAGTCGTCCATTACCCAAGCCGAAGTTACTGAGGTGGTTAGCAAGCTCCTCGGTGGCAAGGCACCGGGGGTGGATGAGATCTGCCCCGAGTATCTCAAGTCTCTGGATGCTGTGGGGCTGTCTTGGCTGACACGCCTCTGCAACATCGCGTGGCGGTCAGGGACAGTGCCTCTGGAGTGGCAGACTGGGGTGGTGGTCCCTCTTTTTAAGAAAAGGGACCGGAGAGTGCGCTCCAATTATAGGGGAATCACACTTCTCAGCCTCCCAGGGAAGGTTTACTCCAGGGTACTGGAGAGGAGAATTCAGCTGATAGTTGAACCTCGGATCCAGGAGGAACAATGCAGTTTTCGTCCTGGTCGCGGAACACTGGACCAGCTCTATACCCTTCATAGGGTGCTCGAGGGTTCATGGGAGTTTGCCCAACCAGTCCACATGTGCTTTGTGGATTTGGAGAAGGCATTCGACCGTGTCCCTTGTGGTATTCTGTGGGGGTGCTTCGGGAGTATGGGGTTCGGGGCTCTTTGCTAAGGGCTGTCCGGTCCCTGTACGAACGGAGCGGGAGTCTGGTTTGCATTGCCAGCAGTAAGTCAGACCTGTTTCCAGTGCATGTTGGACTTTGGCAGGGCTGTCCTTTGTCACCGGTTCTGTTCATAATATTTATGGACAGAATTTCTAGGCGCAGCCAGGGGCCAGAAGGAATCCTGTTTGGGAACCACAGGATTTCATCTCTGCTTTTCGCAGATGATGTTGTCCTGTTGGCTTCTTCAAACCGGGACCTTCAGCATGCACTGGGGCGATTTGCAGTTGAGTGTGAAGTGGCTGGGATGAGAATCAGCACCTCCAAGTCAGAGGCCATGGTTCTCGACCGGAAAAGGGTGGCTTGCCCTCTCCAGGTTGGTGGAGAAGTCCTGCCTCAAGTGGAGGAGTTTAAGTATCTCGGGATCTTGTTCATGAGTGAGGGAAGGATAGAGCATGAGATCAACAGGCAGATCGGTGCGGCCTCTGCAGTGATGCGGTCGCTTTACCGGTCCATCGTGGTGAAGAACGAGCTGAGCCAAGAGGCGAAGCTCTCGATTTACTGGTCAATCTACGTTCCGACTCTCACCTATGGTCATGAGCTTTGGGTAATGACCAAAAGAACAAGATCGCGGATACAAGCGGCCAAAATGAGTTTTCTTTGCAGGGTGGCTGGGCGCTCCCTTAGAGATAAGGTGAGAAGCACAGTCACTCGGGAGGAGCTCGGAGTAGAGCCGCTACTCCTCCACATTGAGAGGAATCAGCTGAGGTGGCTCGGGCATCTCTTTTGGATGCCTCCTGGACGCCTCCCTGGGGAGGTGTTCCAGGCTTGTCCCCCCGGGAGGAGGCCCCGGGGAAGACCCAGGACACGCTGGAGGGACTAATGCCACTTTTCCACTACCAACGCGGCTGAGTTGGGCTGAGCCGTGCCGTGCTGAGTTGGGCTGAGTCGAGCTGAGTGGGGCTGTTGGAGTTGCATTTCGACTACAACCGCGCTGAACCGTGCTGGCTGGAAGTGGGTGGACACATTGGGTGGAGTTAGCGAAAGTGGGTGGACGTCACGTGATGTCGTTAGGCGGCGCAAACAGTGACATCAGTGACCTTTTAAGCGGTAGTCTCACGACCCGGATAGTAAACAATAAACATGGAGGACATGGAGTCGTTAGTGTTGCTGGTCTTGGTGCTGTGGCTTGTCACCGACAACAGATACTGGCAAGAGCGTATAGATGAGGCGAGGCGCATAAGGCTTCAGAAATTCTCGTAATTCATAATTCTTCTTCTTCCGGGTTTACGGTGTTGACAGATCCCAGCGTGCTCGCGGGGCGTGTGTGGGCATGTGAGGACACTCCTCCTCACCAATCAGTGCGCAGGGGAGTGTCTCCTCACGCCCCTAGCCCCACTCGGCTCGGTTTGGCTCGCTTCAGCCCCACTCCAAAACCGTGCGAGTTTTGGGTGCTGGGTAGGGCTGAAGTGAGCTGAGTCGTGCTGCTGTGAGGTAGTCGAAACGTGAGCCGTGTCGGGCTGAAGTGGGCTGAAGTGAGCTGAAGTGAGCTGAAAAAGGGTAGTGGAAAAGGGCCATATGTCTCTCGGCTGGCCTGGGAACACCTCGGTGTTCTTCCCGAGGAGCTGGCCGAGGTGTCTGGGGAAAGGGAAGTTTGGGCTTCCATGCTCAGACTGCTACCACCATACCACCCCTGTCTTTAAAATAAAAATAAAAAATAAAGAAGTGATGTCTCATTATCTCTAGCCACTTTATCCTGTTCTACAGGGTCGCAGGCAAGCTGGAGCCTATCCCAGCTGACTACGGGCGAAAGGCGGGGTACACCCTGGACAAGTCGCCAGGTCATCACAGGGCTGACACACAGACACAGACAACCATTCACACTCACATTCACACCTACGGCCAATTTAGAGTCATCAGTTAACCTAACCTGCATGTCTTTGGACTGTGGGGGAAACCGGAGCACCCGGAGGAAACCCACGCGGACACGGGGAGAACATGCAAACTCCACACAGAAAGGCCCTCGCCGGCCACGGGGCTCGAACCCGGACCTTCTTGCTGTGAGGCGACAGCGCTAACCACTACACCACCGTGCCGCCCTATGTATGTTGTATGACACTTATTATTGATTCCCATGAGATTAAATATTCGTCATAAGTTTAAAGGTTCTGAGAGGAAGGTTTTTTTGTTTGTTTATTTTAAGGAAGTCGAGGCATCGGATCAATAATGCATTCCTGCTGACGGATCAGACGCTGGAGTTTGTGGGGATAAACCCGACTCTCCCAGCTCCGGTGGAGTACAACACACCACCGTGGATCATAGCATTTGGTGTAGTGATGGGACTCGTGTGTGCTGCCATCATTGTCATGCTCCTCTCCCCTTTCATTAAGAGGATACGGTCAGTGTGTATTATGTGTGTGTGTGTGTGTGTGTGTGTGCGTGCGCACGCGCACTGAGGTTGGGCAATATGACGATGTTATATTTATATTGTGATAGATTAGAATGGATTAGTACTTTTCTTCCATTGTGCAGAGTACAAATAACTATCATAGAATTTTTCAGAGTTTTGTTAAAACATGACTGTTTTGCTGGGAGTATGTTAACAAACATATCGTGATACATATTGTTGAACAAAGAAATATCTTAAAGTATCGTGGTATGGTATTTTTGTCACATCAGTGATTCTTTCCTGTACTGTTGAAGTCTTACATTTCTAATTCAGTACATAGTAAATAGAACATTGAATAAGCATGAGTTTTAAACAAAACAAGCTACTTTCCAAGGTATAGAAATGAAAAAAGAAAAAAAATGGAATAAAACAAAAAAGAGAGAAAACTGAGATTTAAAAAAAGATTCAGTAAATTCTAGTCATGATGTTCAGCTGAAGAATTCCAGAGCTTGTTGCTATAGTAACAAAACCCCATCTCTGCCCTCTTCACCTCCTCACAGGACAAAGAGCCAACAGTCTGAGGAAGAGGAGGAAAGCGCGACCGAAAATGAAATCATGTGTGAGACAATGAAGGACAAAGTTGGCTTTAATAATGGAGGATTTGCTGATGATGATCGATTCACTCAGCTCTAAAGACTGATGGACTTTAACACCCTTATCAGTACTGTAATGCAGAAGTTTGAGCTAATGTTGCTAGTAACAGCAGTCATGCTTTACTAGCCTTTATTTCACACTTAGCTCCAGTATTACTGGCACTCTTGGTAAATATGCGTAAAAAGTAAATATGACACAATACGACTTTTCTGATACTGAAATCTTGAGCATCAGCTGACTCCGATATTGTTTCCTTTAAAAACTTAACAGTTACACACAAAGAAAAACGAGTCATATTACTTTATATATAAATATTTCCAGTTCCAAAAATACATTTCTTTCTCAAAGCCAATCCCAATCTTTGCCATTTATTACAACATCTGATATCAGATACCGTGTTTCCTCTGATGTCCGATCCAACGTTTCTTGCTGGTATCAGTCTGATATCCGTACTGAGCATAAAAAGGTTATGAAAAAAGTCTTTGTGTTCAATGACCTATTAGATAAATAAATTTTTGCTATTTAATTAGTTAGAAAAAATGTGGCTAATCTGGAATGACTGAATATTTGAAAGAAATCCAACTTTTAATTTATAATGAAATTTATTTAAAAAAATAAACATTATCAAAGAAATTTTTTGCTGTTTAAATAAATTATATAATAATAATAATAATAATAATAATAATAATAATAATAATAATAATAATAATAATAAAATGAAACTGCTTTACAGTGTGAAATAAAAACAGAAACAAAACAGTAAATTAGGTGAATAATAATAGTCCAATGCATAATATCAATGACAGAAAAAAAGAATATAAAAATATATAAAGATAAATGTGTAAAAGTTAGAGGAAAAAAAGTAAAATTATATAAAAATAATGTAAAAAAACATGCTGATAAAATTGAAGCAAATAATAAAAAGTAAAAATATGTCTTTAGCTTAATATTTATTGGTTGTATTCCAGATCTTTGGTCTGCTAATTTATCACAAAAATATTTTGAATAACTTTTTTAGCAAGCGTGCCAGTAATTTTGGATCTGACTGTACGATTAAAAAACAGCCGATTCTTTCTAAAGTGATTCAGTTTAAGATTTATATAATAGTTATAATTCTATAACTATGTAAGATGGTCATGCAGGTGAAGATTATTCTA